>NC_054547.1:7545192-7622692 GCF_017654505.1 Polyodon spathula | reverse complement strand
ACCCAAAGTGATCTATGTAGCTTTTGCCTCTGTGGGCCACGTTCCACATGACTGGAAACAGTTTGCGTGGAATTGCCTCGTAAATTTCTTGAATAACCTTCTGCGGAGGGGACTGTGTGGTAATGAGGGGAACCTCCATTCTAAACAGTAGCAAATAGAGTGCTGTAACCCAGAGGGGAATGGGGAATTCGAATCAGCAAAAATGATTCTGGCATCCCACAATAAACTCCAACTCATGGGCGGTTTAGTGACGGGTTGAATTATTTTTATTACTGGTGTTTTATTATTGTTTTTGTTCTCCATGAACACAGGCACTAACAAGAAACATAGAGCAGCTAGTTCAGGGGTTAGAGTTTAAAAAGGGACACGATAGCAGGTGCCCGACAATTCAGAATATCCTGGAAAAATCAAGGAGAAATGCGTCCTTGGGAAGTCCCAAAAGACACCGACTTAGCCTGTTGTTAGAAGCGACTAGCAGGGGAAAACAGGGCTACAGAGTTTGTGACAACTAAAATGCATCAAATGATAACCCACATACTGACACTGCATCAACCGTAGCGATCATGTTGCCACGAGATGGCAATGCAAATTTTAAAACTATTGTAAATGTCAATCCCTAAGTTTTGCTGTGAGTCCATTGACTCTTATATTGTGAAGTTAACAGTAGAAGGATTACAGCTCCACAGTAAAACTGTGCTATGTTTTATAAACTAACTGAGTCACTAAACAGTAACGAAAGCCTGTAACAAATACTGTAAAAAAGCAAGTCAGCCTCATATATTACCAGTGTGCTGCTTATTATCTTTCATACCCTGATAAGACGCTATGCGGTCGTAAGAATGATCATCTTGTTGCTCGTGTTTGCTGCTCGTTAAGTGGCAACAGTGGTTGCTGCTGTTTTGTTACATTAGAGCTGGTTACAGTCCATCATCTTTTATGATACATGGACTACAATAATTGTGTGGTTTAACTAGGGACGATAACCATCGGAAATACCAACAGTTTTATCATAAACCTATAGGACACTAATTAACTTCCTCCCGCTCCTCAACGTATTGCATGTGTCATTTACAGGAAGCCCACAATAAAAACATAAACTGCAGTTACAAACTGTGAAAGCTCAGAACAAACAGAAGTTTGTCCTTGTTACTGTATTGCAGTTACTGCTGAAACATGGCAGCTGTTTGTACCAATGAACTGCTCTTTTACTATTTAAATAATCTTCCATTTACCCTTCAGAAGAGGAGCCAAAGCTTAGTAAATCTGACCCTCACTGAATTGAGTTTTGTCTCCTACCGTCTCTGAGTGATAAACAGACATATGTTTCTGCTATCAGCACCTGTTCACAAGATGTTGCATTCCACCCTGTAGAAACACTAAAACAAACAGTAAACACATATACATCTCCAACGGAAATTCTACAGGATCGTTCCCTTGGCCAGCTGTGTTCCAACGCTACGGTATTTTCAATTCTGTACTGTTGCAAAGCTAAAGGAAACCCATACCTCATACTTGATGTACACAGCATTCTGCAAAGAGAACTGACTGTTGGGTGACCGAGCTGCATCTGTGCATCCCCAGCTTTGCTGAAAAAGCATTTGTAACTGTCTGTGTGGTAAGAGGAATGTGTAAACCTGACTTTGAAGTGACTTTGAAAGCCCTTGGCCAAGACTTGCACAAAACTCTTCACTAAAATGTGTCTTGAGATGAAGCATGGTCTGTGGTTAATGCAAACGACAAGAATGTGGGTTACTAATAAATATTCTGCTGACTAATTATAGTTACTGAATAAATATAGTTAAAGAGGCACCTGGTCTCATTTAACATTGGACCAGTTAGTTAGCAGTCAGTTAGTTTAGCTCCTTGTGCACATAAAGCAATGCTTTGAGAGAAACACATTGTCATTAAAATAATATAGGATAAGCTCACTCTCTACTGTCACACACTGAACAACACACTTGCCAACAGCACAACCAAAACAGGTACAATATACAAAGGGGGGGGGGGGGGGTAACATCTTCATTATTCACCAGGCCCAGCTTAGAACAAGATCTATTCACTAATTCATGTGTTACATTTATCTCTCTTAGCAAAAGTAGCTTTGTTGTGGGCAATCCATAACTAACAGCACATAAAACAATTTATTGGGCAAAGTAAAAAAATAACTGTAGATGAATACAATTCATTTATAGGATTCTGGTGCTCGCCACAGTTCCTTTCCTGTGTAGCAAGCAGAATGTGAGTCGGGTTGATTCTGAATATGCTGTAATCAACACGAACTAGGCTAATTTGAAAAACATTTTAACCACATAAGAGCAAATGCCAATTGCCATGTAATAAAGTAATTTGTCCTACAAGTGTTTAGGATGTGGCACACCCTGCTTTCCCCTTGTTGGTGTGTTATATTTTCATTGTGTAGCTTGGTTTCAAGGATTATCATGCATAACGTACTTTACAGTTACAATATTGCAAGAACATCAGGGTTCACATTTCAGAAGCAGTATGAGATTTCAAACAAGGGTTTAAAAGTGAGTTTGTTGTAAGTTAGAGTTTTTTTTTTTTTTTTTTTTTGTATTATTAAATCCACCCATAGACATCACATCAATACAGGCAGATGTCCTATTCCCCTCACTTCCATTATGACAACAGCAATCGAAAGAAAGTGAAAGTTAAAATCAGTATTCCAAACCTCGACAGCAGGAAGACCTGAGAAGCAGAGGAAGGAGAAACTAATGAGCGACCGGGTAGAGTGGTGTGTGGATATTCACTCATTACTCTCACCCCATCTGCCACCTGCCTTTGGTAATAGTCCACTGTAGAGGCTCTACTACATTAAAGTAGCTTGGACCCAGCATGGTTTCAGGATAAGTCACAAAGAAATTAAATTTACTGTAGTGCTCATCTTAATCTCAATACAAACACTCTATCACAGCACAGCCTACCGGCACTGGCATTTCTTTCTGCCTCGGATTGCACTGAGAACATTGAAGCCGTCTCAAGTGAGATGTGGCCAATGATCAAAGGCTAAGAAAAGGGGGTGGAACCTGTTCTATAAAACCCAGATCACGAACTGATTGATTCTGAGCTCATACTTTGACTTCATATAGACACTTTCAAATTGTATTCATACCAGGCCTTACATCCATTAAATGCCAACAAGGGCAGATGGGTATCTGTGATAACTAGTTTCTGAACAGAGGTCTACATTGCTGGGACTGTGATGTGTGCTCCCCATACCATGCTTTTGCACAAATGTGTTACATTGGATATGGTCTTGGTTAAATACGGTTATGGATATTGACCTATATTTATCAAAACTGTTGAGTCCAGGACAAAATGTATTTTGAACTGCTACATGACTGCCAAAGTACTAAGATTTATATGGGCACATTCAGTGAACTTTACACTGAATAGAACAGTTGCTTTTTCATATGGGATTGTTCCTTTAACCAAACCTACCAGTAGCCTCAGGACTGCTTTCCTCTGAAACACCAGGACAGCAGTAGTCTTTAGATCATACCCCTATCAAAGAGGAGAATGGTATCAAAAAGTCAGCGCTATTTGTGACAATCTCAATGGGAGCCAATTATTTTGTGTGTTATAACTTGGTGGATGTTGTAATGCAGAAGATTTTTGGTAGACTTTAATTGAGTCTGATTTCCCAGGAGACAGGGTTGGAATACTAGTGTCTGTCTGGACCTACAGTGCCTATAGGAAGTATTCCCCCCCCTTGGACATTTTCACAGTTTGTTGTGTTACAACCTGAAATTTTGATGCATTTAAATGGGATTTTTTTTTCCCCTTTGATTTACACAAGCTACTCAACAATTTCAATGTGTGAAAAAATGAGGGGGGGGGGGTGTGAAAAAACAAATCAATTAAAAATAAAGACCTGAAAAGTCTTTGTTAGATAAGTATTCACCCCCTTTGCTATGACACTCCTCAATAAGCTCAGGTTCAACCAATTGCATCAGAATATACACAATAAGTTAAATGGAGTCCATCTGTGTGCAATAAAATTGATTCATATGATTTCAGATTAAATACACCTGTCTCTGTAAGGTCCTACAGTTGGGTAGTGCATTCAAAGCAAAGATACTACCATGAAGACCAAGGAGCTTTCAAAACAACTTCGGGATAAAGTTTGGGAAAGGCAAAGATCAGGGGAGAGGTATAAAAAGATTTCAAAGGCATTGAATATCCATTGGAGCACAGTCAATTCGATAATTAAGAAGTGGAAGGTATACAGCACCACCCAGAATCTGCTTAGAGCAGGCCATCCTCTCAAACTGAGCAGCCAGGTACAAAGGGCATTGGTCAGAGAAGCCACAAAGAGGCCAATGACAATTCTGAAAGACCTACAGTCGTTCCATGGCTGAGATGGGAGACACTGTCCATGTGCCAACAATAGCTGAGATACTCCACAAATCTCATGTAAAATCCTGCTTGGAATTTGCAAAAAGGCATGTGGGAGACATTAAAAAGATGTGGCAAAAGATTCTGTAGTCCGATGAAACAAAAAGTGAACTATTTGGCCTAAATGCAAAGCGTTATGTCTGGCGCAAACCCAACACAGCACATCACCCAGGTAACACCATGGATGGGGCTAAATACAGGCAAATCCTTGAGGAAAACCTGCTTCAGTCTGCAAAAGACCCAAGACTGGGACAGAGATTCACCTTTAAGCAGGACAATGACCCCAAACACACAGCCAAAGCGACACTGGCGTGGCTTAAAAACAAGAAAGTGAATGTCCTAGAGTGGAATGTCAAAGCCAGGACTTGAATCTGATTGAGAATCTGTGGCAAGACTTGAAGATTGCTGTCTACCAACGATCCCTATCCAACTTGACAGAGCATGAACAATTTTGCCATGAAGAATGGGCAATTATTGCACGATCCAGCTGTGCAAACCTGGTAGAGACTTACCCCAAAAGACTCACAGCTGTAATTGCTGCCAAAGGTGGTTCTACCAAGTATTGACTCAGGGGGTAAATACTTATCTAACCAAGACATTTCAGTTTTTTTCTGTTTTTCATTAACT
The DNA here is from genome assembly GCF_017654505.1 of Polyodon spathula. Classification (NCBI taxonomy): domain Eukaryota; kingdom Metazoa; phylum Chordata; class Actinopteri; order Acipenseriformes; family Polyodontidae; genus Polyodon; species Polyodon spathula. The sequence continues at coordinate 7,617,649 of NC_054547.1, read as the reverse complement.
GTTGTTTCACAATAAAAATTATCTTGCCTCTTCAAGTGTTGAGTAGGTTGTGTGAATCAAAGGAAAATAAATCCCATTTAAATGCATCAAGATTTCAGGTTGTAGCACAACAAACTGTGAAAACGTACACAGGGGGTGAATACTTACTATAGACAACATAATATAGAAATGGGGGGTGTATTTAATTAAGTGTTCTCCTTGTTCACTTCGCCTCCAGAAATGTATTCATGCAATGGTCACTGTGTGCCACATTGAAGGGCTTTACAGTCCTGGTAGTCACTCCTCTTTCATACTGAACAGTACATAAAAAACATTAACATTTTGTTTTATAACATTTTCTAAAACCTCTTATAAAAGAATCGGTTTAATTCATTGTTTTTAAAGAGGTCTAAAGGTTATTATCAATCATATTGGAAGTATGTCGACTATGGGCTGAACACTGGGCTTCGTGATCTTGGCTGATTACAAAAGACAACCCTAAAAATGAACAGCAATTAAATAACTAGGACACCGTGGCAGTTAAAGTACATACCGTAGTTAAACACTGCAATAGAGGAATATGTCTAATTAATGTAAGTTTGTGTATATCGACTTATTATATTATTAATACAGAAATGTAACTACAATACGTACCAGATCAGTCCTGTTTCACTTTTCTCCAAGACTGCACTTCCCACAAACGCTAGCAGAAAGGATTTTAACCTGACACATGGGACAACACACTAACTTTTGTTGTGACTTTGATTGGCTCCAATTGACAAGTCTTACTTTCGACTGGCAAGTCTGACCTGTCAATCATCACCGGTTTCAGGAAGTGGTCAGCCTGAGAGTTGAGTCACCCACGCTGGAATGTTTTTATTCTGCACCCATTTAAACTGCGCTCAGCTAGAGAAAGTGGGCAATACAGCAGCAGTGTACTGTGTATAGTTACTGTACTTAAAATGTGTAGAGTAGCGGACAAGAAGTGTGAGCGCCTGTCTTTGTATTCCAACGCGTTGTTGCTGCTGCTGCTGTACAGGCTGAATTGTACCGGAATGCATGATTCTTAGGACAGAACGCCAAAACGAGAACTTTGAATTTAAATCCTTGTTGATACAGTATTATGCCATTTTTAATACCTGCTTTGTTTCCTTCCGTGTATAGTATACGGCACTCGTCCCAAAAGCTAGCTTAAACGTGTAAAAATAATAACTCGTAGAGCGTTTGTTTTCCCGAGAATGAAACCAAAAGTGACAATTTAAGACAAAAATGCAGCAGGTTCACTCTCACTTTCTCATCAATATAAGAAGAGGTACTGTATAACACGTCATATAGAATGCCACAGCTTGAGAGTGGAAAATGTAATTGAACTATGATATACTGAACTGTATAACTGAGATATTCAATGAATAATTGAAAGGCAGGGGCAACAACTCTAGAATGATGCATCCAGTGTGTAGCATCTTCAGAAGGAAATTCTGAACTGTAAACAGGATAATTGAGCAAAGAATAATTACTGCACTTCAGGGCTATCAGTGGATTCAAAGCAATGCTCATTTCAAAATCAAATTAATTAATCAGGTCAGAACAGAAGCACAGACTACAGTGCTCTAGCAAAATTGTATTTTACATTTTGTGCTTGCACTGTAAGAATATAAATGTAGATCACTCATAAGGTACAGTTTGGAAATAGAAGAATAGGCAGGTGGAGAATGCACCCTACCTGCATAGTATACAAAACGCGCTGTACTTATCTTTCCTGCTTTTACAGAACGCCAGTGAGTTTACTACAAAGGTGTGTTCAGGTCCTTCTGCCTCCTCCATAGAACCGTAAGTTTTATGTATTTTACAATCTAGTAATATTTCTAAAGGTGCAGTTTGAGATCACAATAACAACGCACAACAGTTAAACTGCAGCTTAAAAACACTTTTAGTGTTTGTACCATTTTAACATCACATTTGTTTGTCCCTATAATGCAGACAAACAAACTTCAGTATAAGACAGGGCCACTGAAAACACAAGTGCAATAACACATTTGCATTTATAAACCTTTCAAAATGGGCAACATTTCAAAGCTATTCTGGAAAAGTACAGCAGATTACCATGACCAGCATCCATTATATGTATATGAAAAAATAAAAAAATAAACCCTAATAATCCCTAGATTCTTATGTTCTCAATCATTTATTCTAAGAATGTCTTTACCAAGTTTCTTCACAAATGCAAAATAGTTTCTCTTGAGAAGTAAAAGTGTGGAATACTCAGTGATATGCAAAACTGCATGGTAAAACTACAGTAGCATTACATTTAAAAGTTGTTTATGGATGCTAGAAAGGGAAATGACCACTCTGGTAGTCATTGCAATATTGTTGCTGTCGGCAGGAACATCTGCTTAAACAAAGTGTGACTGCCAAGGGTTGATCTATGGAAAATAGGGAAACTGAGAGTTTGTAATCTGCTCTTGGTGGCAAAAAGAACTGACTACAGTTTCTTCTGTTACCTTGGCTAGATTATGCTCCAAAGCCATACTTATAGGTCAGGACTGAAACTGTAGTCAGTCCTTTTTTTGCCACCAGAAGCCAGTGGAGATTAGAAGTGCATGCTGAGCACTGCGCTGCTAAAATACCTTCCTGCCACAGACCTCACAACCCACAGGTTGCCGAGTGCAGGTGACATTCTGTACAGTACAGCCCTGTCTGCAGCTCTGTGTTTTGTCCACAGCCAGCTTCGGAATTTGAAGTGAGCCCTGATGATTCTGTTTCTGATTCCTGAGCGTGACCCTCTAATCTGGCAGCCAGGGCAGTCGTCGGGAGTCGAGTTGGCTGCCAATTTAGTTTCAGTCCTCTTGTTAGCCCTGTTTAATAAAACGTCAAAAAGCAGTAGCTGTTAACCAGTGGCTGTGATAACCCCACCCCCAATAAGGGATTCTTCACCCTCTGTTTGCCATCTCCAGGCGTGGCAGTCCAGGTTGTTTGTGTTGTCACCGGCATCCGTATTTAATTTACCTCTGAACTGCTTTTCAGCACACCTGTTCACTTTGAGGTGCTGGTTTCAAGGTGTCCACATTCAGCTGTTACTGTGCCTCCACCTACCCATCCTACCAGATTTAATTACAGAGAAGGTGGATTTGTTTCATCCTCCGCAGCAGCAGCAGGGCACAACGTGATTTCAGCAAGTGTTCAACTCCACAGTGGCGTTTTGCTTCTTTTTTTTTTTTCTTCTTCAGTATCTTTCCATGAGATTTATTTTAATTTGCCTGTCTTTGTTTTTCTCACACAAGCTGGTCTTTTCCAGTAAATCAGTTTAAACAAATAATGGCAGGGCTTGTGTTTCATGGATTTTTACTTTAAAACCAATTCAGACAATGCTGATGTGCAATGAACCTTAACATGGCATTCCTGCCTTCTGCTGGTTGGTTTGTATATTTTTGTTCACAGAGTTTTATAAAAGAACAAATAGAGCTCTGTGCACTAGTCAAGGTTAAATCACTGGAATCATACACTAACTTTTCTTAAATCATATTGTTTAGGATGTTGGCTAAACTCAACGTACAGGCCGACACATAAAAGGGAAACAGTTCACTCCAATAGGCAGGACCAGAGCCACGGGCAGCCTTATAAGTTAGGAGCATAAACAACTTTTTTATTATTTATGTATTTATTTATTTATTAATTATAAATAGCAATAACTTGAACCCTTTGACATACAGTAGTAGTATATGTAGGAAAAAAACAACAACAAAATAGCAACTTCAAAGATTACTGATGGTATACTTTGGTTAAGATGTTTAGAAGACACAAGAGTTGGGCAGTATTGGTAAGGATTCCTGATGCTGGGAGTCACACTGGAGGAATCACACATATATTATTCTATATTATACAGAAATATAGAATTGTAGCAGCTTTGGGAAATGAAGCACTGTTCCAGGAGTTGACTCTGATACCAAGCTAGCAGTATTTGTACATGTTTTGTATAAGTAGCCCAGATAACCACTTTGGAGACCCCTCCACCACACACCCATCCATGGAACATCAGGCATCAAGACTCATCTGTCTAAGTGTAACTCGGCAATTAAAAGACAAACAGGCAAATGCCACAGATGACCTGAAGCACAAGGCAACTGACAAACAGGTTCAGACAAATCAGCGGATAATTTATAAGCGCTGCACTAAAATCTAATTATTTGGCAATTTGAATTTTGCAGCTAGCCCAGGCAGGGCAATAAATTCATCTAGCCATAAATTATTAAAGGAACGGCCCCTGGTGTAAATCAAAAACAGCACTGTTTGTTTAAAGAATTACCCCCCAACCCCCATTCGCTATCTTTTTATATATTTTTTTGTAAACTGTCAAGCCCTGGCATCGTATTTTACACCTCTTCTTATTTCGTTTGCTTTAAATCTCAAAGACAGACGGGGATCATATTTTATGTCTTTTCTTAAGTTAATAAAAGGAACGGAGTGTTGGCTTTATCTTGTAAGACATTTTGATCTTCTCTCAATTTAAATTTAGATATTCAGCTGACAGCTTAAAGCAGCAAATCAAATGAGGCATTTAACCCCTTAACTCCCATTTGTGGCATATTTGGCAGTTAATGACAATAAAAAGTCATCTACATTCTGCGCCAGGTATTGTTTGTGTTAATGAGACTATGAATCGGTGACAGCAGGAGTAGTTACTCCTTTTCAATTCCGATCTAATCAGGTTAAAACAAGTCAAAAATCCTTGATAGACCCTGAATGTGTGGAAGTTCCTCTAAACATTCCTTTCAACCAGTTAAGTTTAGCAAATAGGAGCAGAACTACTTTTTTAGTTTGAATGGATAAAAGTTTGAATATGAGTTAGATAGCTGGTCGTTCAAGACAAACAAAGCTGTGAAGTTCATTGAAGTTCTTTAAAAGAGGGTTATGCAGTATTGTAACTAGACAATTCCTGACACACTCAAGATATTGAAATAGACAAGAGGCACAAGGAGTCATCCGATGACTTTGGTTTGATAGACACCTCACTATCCTTTATTCACAGTCCCAAATTGTGTGCTATCTGCAATGCCTAAGACAGGTTACAACATGAGGGCTTTTACAGCCATGGCTGCTGGTACTCAGAATAAACCACCCCAAGCTACAAAAAATGGTCAACTTCACGATTATATTGCTGTGTGTAACCATTGTATATGATTTGATGTGATGTCTAATGTATGGCTTTTTTAGTTGCTGCTTAGAATGATACATTTGCCTTTATACTATGTTTGCATTATTATTATTATTATTATTATATATTATTATTATTATTATTATTATTATTATATTAATAATAATAATAATAATAATAATAATAATAAAGAAATGTAGTACCAAAGTAATAGATTTTGATGGAGGCTGGGTTATTGCTATATTTGTACTGTAGGAATACAGATATTGGAGTTTGGGTTCAGTAGAGGATTGTTTTTTTTTTCTGTCTTCCTCAGAGAAAATGTGATCTGCGGTGATTGGATGACGGCGAGCTGAATTCTATGAAACATCTATTGTCCTTTTTTTTTTTTTTTTTTTTTTTTTAAGGAGAAAATGTCATGTTAATGTTGCCAAAATAGAAACAGATAACTTGAGGCTGCTTAAAACACGATTTGGTCATACACACACACGCACATGCACGCACACGCACACACACACGCACACGCACACACACACACACACACACACACACACACACACACACACACACACACACACACACACACACACACACACACACACACACACACACACACACACACACACACACACACACACACACACACACACACACACACACACACACACACACACACACACACACACTACATACATTTATAGATATGCATACAAGTAAATTATTCTTGCAAGTAATAAAAAAAGCAGAAGTACTCATAAAAGCTGCTGCTGCCTTGTGTTTGATTATATTCTAAAAAACGAATTGAAACAATAAAAACGCAATAAGAACTTCAGGTGGTGATTTCCTACACTCTGCCTCTTTAATTTCTTGACTGTTCTATTTGCATAACTACCGTGATTTGAATTTGGAATAAAATAGAAGTACAGTACATGCGGGTCTCTTCAGTGTATTTGTGAAGTTGGCAAAACACCAGGGAGGACCTGATGGATGCCAACTTCTATTTCTTTTTTTTTTAATATCTTTATTTAGATACCCTGATGTTCAGGTGTCTTTTAGCAAATGTTTAGGGGTAAGAACCATTTGATGATGCATATTGTGACAAATAAATTCTCACTGTCTCTCTCTCTCTCTCTATTAGGAAATTATTGAATTCCCAATCTTAAAGCTGAATGGACAGACTATGGAGATCGAATCGATATTTCAAACGTATATGGAGCCGGTCTACAACCCTCAGCTCACACCCTTCTGTACACAGGTAAGGCAGATTTACGTGCCCCTGTTCCTTCTGTCTACATATTTATATGCTGGGGTGCACTTTAGCCTATTTCAAACTGTCTAAGTGATTTCCTTCACCCAGATCAGGTTGCAAGTGACCACACCTGCATGTGACTTCTCTATGTTATCCATAGACGTTACAGAAGTAACTGTTTGCAGAAATTCATGTAGAGTTAAATAGATTTTTTATTTATTTATTTATTTTAATTTTAATTTCTGCAGTTTTTCTGGGATTCTATATACTTTGTTCATGTTTATCCATGGAGAAACACATGTGGAAATTTGTGGTATAAATTAGCACAACTTGACCTAATTGTTGGCAGTTTCTGCAGTGATTAGCAAAGGGGGATGGTGTGCTTTAGGTCCGGGTTTTTGAGATACGTTGGCAGAGCTCAATTAAATGAATGTGAGTCTCCATACACCCCCTACCCCGGCTCTGTCTGACATAACAGGCAGGTTTATTGGCCCTCTTTGTTGAGTTCTGAAAGCAGGGCCTGATTATCTGCCTGTCCAGCGCTGGAGCGCTCTCCTCTTATCAGCACACTGTCATTGTGTAGCAGAGCGATGGTGTCCAGATAAGGCTCGCTGAAGAAGAGAAAAGAGCTTTGATGTTGACAGAGAAGTTATTAGTCGCCATTCAGGCCGGACAAATTTGATCGTCTGAGGAGGGTGTTTTTTAAGCGCTTGTCTAATCGTGGGGGCCATTAGAGGTCAGAGTAGCTGAGTGGTTGGTTCCATTTACTTCTCAGCTCCTCACCGGGTGGGGTTATTTAAAAAAAGGGGTCTGGCAGGTTAATATGCTCGGACCTTTCTGCCCTGAAGGCTGGGGTTCAAATCCAGTCTAGTGTCTACCGAAATTAAGTATATTTTCCATTTTATACATTACTAATGTGCATTAAATTAAGCAAGAATGATGAACTTCATGGATTTATAAATGTTTACCTGCTCGAGACAATTTTTACTCTTAAATCCATTAACAAAGCATGTTGCAAACATAATTTAAGCTCCTTGTAAACAACTGGTGTTCTGTTTGTATTCGGTTACCCAGAACAATAAATACGTTAATTGGAAATTAATTATTTGATAATATTAAGTGGATAAGAAATTGATTGGCATGTACAAACATGAACAGTCAATACATTGGATTAATATTGATGTGCAGTTGCAGTACAAGTACTACATCTTTGTGCTGCCCATAGAAAATTAAAACACAGTTTAATATTTCAGTGAGTGTAAAACAGTGCCAGAGATTATTAGAGTAGTCCTTAATACTTACACTTGCTAATTGGACTCACCTAAATACGAAAAAGTGAATAACACAAGCACCTTAAGGAAGATTAACTCTCTGAAATGAGAATTTCTTCTTAAAAGGTATATTATCTTATTACAGGAGAGGGGAAATCGTTTTGGTGGCCAACTGAAAACTAAATTAGTGCACAGAATTCCAGAGAGTCATTAGGGATAATCGGAGTTTAATTGCAAATTTTAATCACTTTGAGAGCAATGCTTCTTGGTGAGTTGTATATTGTGCATGGCCATTAGCGACCTCTTTGGTCAGACGTGGTATTTTCAGTCGACGACATGGGCTTTTTGACTAAAAGGGAAAAAGAAAATAAATCCAATTTGTTTGCTTAATTCTCCTGGACAAAACAAATTACAAATATCTCGGCGATTAATCCATTTTTTTTTTTAGGTTTCCAAGTTTATTTAGTTGCATAAGCAAACATTTAAATGGCATAACTAAACATTTTGAAACTCAGTTTAGTGATTAGTGTCAGTGAAATAACTTGTCTGGTTGTTTATAACGCGAGTATCAAAGGTGGCCAAGACAAGGACTATACTACAGCATGATAGCAAGCAGGACTAATACTTCATGAAGAAGCATCCAGCTTGAATAATGGAACTTTGTTTTAACTTACACAATTAAACTTTAAACTCTGAATTTTAGAACTTAGGTAACTGTGTGGATAATTTTGATGCCACTGTATTACGTGCGTGTGTGTGTGTGTGCTAGGTAATGATTCTTTAAGTAGTGTCAGTGACAGGTGCCAGATTCCTCTGTTTGTGTTACGCCACCCTTGATCCTAATTTGATATTGTTTAATGACCTCCTAACGTTATTGGTCTTTGTTTTCAACAGTTGATCGGAATCATTCAGTCCATGGTTGAAGGGCAGCCCACACTCCAACAAGCCCTGCAGGTAAACAGTCAGTGGTGTGTGACCCCTGACACCTGCCCTTTGACCTCAACTGCCCCCAGCACCTGACAGACCATTGATGTGACCTGAGTGATGTCTCTGTGATTACCACTTGATTAGAATAACATTTCCCAACACTGCCTTGACACATGGCACAGTGTATTGAACAATTGATTTTGTATTCTTGGTTCATGCTGGGGGACTGAGACAAGGGAGCAATCATGACATTTGAACTATCCCTAAGCTTAGACCTGTCTGAGGCTTGTTACTGGCGTTACAAATCTGGGCAACACTTTATAATAAGTGTCATCATTTTAAATGTAATCGCAGTATATCTAAACTGACACACATTTTCCTATTGTAGTTATTTGAAGTAAGCATGTACTATGTCACATTCTAAACATATTCATAAGTAATACTCAGCATTAATGAAAAGCACTTCTTTAAAGTTCCATCCAAATCTCAGAGAAATAAAGGAATAGGTTAGCTCGATATTTGTACCACTATATCTTATTTCATTTTTTTGCTGAAACATTTTCCAGGGTTAAATATATATAAACATGAAACAAATGCGAGCAAGAAATTCACTAAGTCTGTGTTTATTAAAAATCTGCTTTGAGTTTATATACAGTATAGGTATACTTTATGTACCCAAACATTAGTTGCTGTAAATTTGTCCATAGTGGGACATACAGTATGCAATAATACACTCCTATAGTATTGTAGCCCTAAAAAAAGACACACTGAACCTTATCGATTCTTGTTCTTGTAAAAGTTATTAACTGGAAAATTAGTGTTGTTTTATATCCTAATTATTTTATTTCAATCAGATGGTGGCTGAATGGATGGATTATGAAGATCTGCCAAATCCAGATGTCAGCTCAGTGTTTGTAATTTGTGGCGACTGGGACCTCAAAACAATGTAAGTATGGGCACACAACTTATAATACAGTGTTACGTATAATGGCTTGGATAACGTTTTGAAAACGAATATTTAAATCGTGAACGAATGTCCGAACATGAAAATTTGTCTCGGCACAAAAAAAAAATTGCAAAATATAAATAGGTAATTTTTTTTATTTAGCACTCAGCAAAAGATAAAGACAGACAAAGAATATTAGTGACTGCTACTGCTGCTCCTGATACCTGGGACCTTTGCTTGAACTAGCACATCAGCATCTTATTTTGTGAGCATAGCTTGCCTTAACAGCAGCATCACCTATGCTGCAAGCATTAGTAAACATCAATTGTTGCTTTTTCAGTGACTGTGCTAATTCAGATTATTTATTTTCATGCAACGTTCCTGTATATGTATCATATTTCTTGCCATGGTTTGCTTCGTAGTGTCTTTTAATGTTGTATTATTTCACAACAGCCACATGTTTCTTACAAATTAAGCACATTGGCTTTCCATGCATGCCCTCAAAGAAATCAGAATTTCCCAATTCTCTTAACACCCAGCACTCTTGTCCCACCTTTCTCTTCACGGACAAAGACATGATGGCACATGTCATTACAGAAGTTACAAATCAGAACTGAGTGAAAGCCTTGTACTGGTATCACTGGTGTCGTAACACAAATCAGCTGACGCACTGCCGTCTCACCCACATGGTCGCCGATTGACATCAATCACAGCAACATGACAATTCGTCTTGCTCATGTGTTCTAAGTAAATATGCTATGTATGATCATTTTTGTAAGTACAATCATTTTTATGTTTTGGGTTCGTCTTTGTATTTTAATAACTGTCACTGGGCCCACACAAAGCGCAATAGTATCGGATCAGGCCCGCCAAAAGAAACAAGTCTAACACCCCTGGTTTAAACTAAATGGTGAATCTTCCAGTGGGTCCCAAGCTTACTGCAATATTTCCTTTCCCCTTAGATCCTATTACTCCTACTGGTAAGGCTTCCCCTGCACTGTGATTGTCCAGTGGCAACAGCTGAATTACTGGATGTGTTTTACATTTAAAACTTTCAATAGAGGTGTGGACTTGTGTTCCCTGCATTCTCAGCACTAAATCTCTTATACTCCCATCCCCACTGCTACCCCCTGGGCCACTAGGCTTTGTTTAATTAGGTCAAATATTGTCACCAGGTAAAGACTAAATGAAAAGAATGGTCTCTTTGAAAAGCATCCAGAGGGATCACACACAATGTTATACTTATTCCAATAAAAAGTAGCAAACCAACCATAATTGTTTCAAAGTCAACAGTTACAAACCCCATTCTCAATAATACAAATATATAATACTATAATACTATATAATACTGTGTCTATAACAGAGAGAAAGAGAGTAGAAAGAGAGTAGAAAGAGAATAGAAAGAGGGACAGAGAGGTGGCCAATTAAGGCAGAGTAGTTAGAGATAAAGTAGTTGAGAGAGACACACTTCAAGAGAGACTAGAAGAGTAGTACAAGTGTAGTAATAAGACACTGGGAGAGTGTAGTAAGAGGGAGGCCGGGGAGACAGCTAGAAGATAGAGTAGCAGTGCAGGAAAGATGAGCTGTCTGTCGGTGACAGCGTGTGACAGCCCCTAAAGCAGCTGGGACCCTGGGAGTGTGACAAGGAATAAAGAAAGAAGCGTTATTGTTTAAATCATTGATTGCTTCCTGCCTTCGACCCTGACGCAGCTTTCCTTAAAAAAAAAATGTAAAAAAGAACTAGAAAAAACTAAACACTTTCTTTCTCTTTGTTGTTATCCATATCTCTGTGCTCATATCTTGTTGTATCATATAAATAATAATATATATATATATATATATATATATATATATATATATATATATATATATATAGATATATATATAGTGTAAACTATAATTTTGCATTTAAAATCACATTTGAAATTTAAAAATGAAACTGTAGCTACAAATATGCATAACTGAAGCACCATAAGAATCTTGCTATCTTCTAAATTGTGTATGGATTGATTAGCACTTATTAATTATTCCCACAAATGCATAACGTCTGCAGGTACTCTCAGCTCAGTCCTCTGTGGCTGGCATTCTTCAGTGGACAACTATATAGTAGGAATATAATAGATCCTCACATTACAGAGAACAGATTTAAATGAGGTTGAATTACGGGCAGAGACAGTTTTGTCCCCTAATACCTCTATATTTTCAAGACATACTGTAGTAGCTCTACAGATAGGCAACAGCATTGTGAAAAAGAACCCAAATACACAGAGCCACTAGTGGTCAAATGTTAGAATTGCGTTTTGTTTGGCTGTAATTTTAAACTTGCGCTTAGTGCACCCACATTGTACACATCTGACATGCTTTAAAACAGAAAGGATCAAATAAATGGGTCTATCAGTAAGTAATGTATTGTTCAGAACCAAGCAACAGCAAGAGTGTGATTAAGCGATTCGGAACCAGAGGCAGTAAATGGGCTGTACCAGCAGTGTTCTAGTGTTACTGTGCAGCAGCAGAAAAGAAACCCGGCTTTTGATGGAAGAGGAGAAAAAAAGTCCTACCCTTCAGCAGCAAAGTGGCTAACAGTGAGATGTAGTGACAGACAGAGAGCTGCGTTCACTGGAATCGTCTCTCCTCCCCTGCAGGCAGCCTGTCTCTTTGTTAGCGGAGAGGGTGACAGTGACGTGACACTCTTAAAATAATTATTAACAAAACGCACTGCTGACTGCAAACAGCCTGCTCTCCTCAATGATGTGTCACCAGTGATTAGCATGGGTCCTGCCATCTCCCAGCACTTGCAAGAGAGAGGAGGAGGAGGAGGAGAGAGAGAGAGAGTGAGAGCGAGAGCTCCAAGCCCCCTGGACAAGAAGAAATAAACACAGGAAAGTGACACCTGGCTCTGTCGACTGATGTAAAGAGACATCCCCAGACCTCTCCCTCTGCCTTAAACTCGCTGCTCCTGAGGCGGGCGGAAACAAGTGGCTCTCAGAACTGGAGATGGAAATGGGAGTGGAATCCACTTTCTAGCCATTTTATTTAAACAAAAAGCAACATGTTAAACTTACAGTGACCCTTGGCTATTCAAATCCAAATAGCCTGACAGTGCTTTTTCCTCTGAATCTTAGGAACAGCCCTGGTAGATTGAGATTTTTTTTTTTTTTTATTAATTAGCAGTGACTTTGTTAAATGTCTGATACGAGACAGAGTTATATTACCAAATGCAAAATTGATTTATTTTATTGCCAAATTTAACCTTGAGTCATTCACTTACTTATTTGTAGTTACCGATCGATTTCATATAACATATAAAATAGTGATAATAAAATCACAAGCTTGTAATAATCACCACTGATCATTAATATCTGTGATTACATTAAAAATAACAATTTGAAATGCTCTTCGGTTGGTGGTAAACAGAAAATGCTGTAAATGGCATCCCTTTGCTGTGGATTGCATCACAATCTGCACACTGCATGGAGAGGGGCTGATGTGCTCTCTGGCTGTGCTGGGTAACTAGCTTGCTGGTGGGTGGGATTGGATGATAGGGTGACAGAACTGCTTTGATGGGCTCATTCAATATTTATGGAGGAGTGGAGAGTCACTGGCTTGACCTGGGGGGGGGGGGGGGGGGGGTCAGCCAATTAACTGGGACAGTCTTACATTTTCATAGCGGGAATCGGCCAGGACTCTGGAGAGTTCTGACTGCAGAGGGAAGCTGCCTTGCGCAGGATAATGCATCTTTACTGTCGGCGTGACTGGCTTTCTTTTCTTTTTCTGTTTCTTTTAAATGTGTAGTTTTCCCACACAAATATCTGGGAAAACTATATATACAGTGCTCCTTCGCTATAACACGGGTCTCGGGGAACACACAATATGAGCGTTATAACCGAAGAGCGTTAGAAACTGGCGAGGGGATGGGGTGCGCTGCGGGACACAACACACATCTGACTAAAATACAAAATAAAATAACTCCCTCTCTATAATGCACATATAGTGAAGCAAAAATGTAACTTTCCGTGAATTAACCATGCATAAAGCATCATGTAATCAACACTATATTTTTTACAAAAATAAAAAAAAAAAATGTAACATTCCCACTCATGGATCATTTTAAACTATAAATAGCCTGGCTAAATGGCGGTCGGGAGTTCAGTTTGAAGCGACAGACAATCAAACATAGTGCGAGAAGGAGAACGGTTCGGGAGAGAAGAAGAGGGAATGGGCTCGCCCCAGGTTTGGCTGCCGGAGCTGGGCTGAAGTGTCTCGTCTCCCGGAGAAAGCCGCAGCTCCTCTCGCAGCAAAAAAGTAAATACGTTAGGAAAGATAACCACGTAATAGGCCTAATATTTATTTAGTTATAAAATGAATGCTGAATAAGATGTCTGTGTTGTAAAGTACCAGCACAGCTTTTCATCAGTTCAAATAGTGTATCAAAAGGGAGAGACAGAACCAGAAGTTAGACACGTTTTGCAGACAGTGTTACATTGTCAGGATCAAAAACACATGACGTACGCCAAAATGCTAAAACACGTGAATATTCCCAAAATTAACACCTGTGCCTTCTGCCAGTTCTGTTGTCAATTCAACGCTTGTTCTATTCCTTAAGGATATTATCTTCAATTATTTCTCATCCCTGTTAGACAGCTTTCTGGGTCTTCCAGCCCTGGGTTTGTTAATTACAGATAATGTTTCTCTGTACTTGTTGATTATGCTTCAGATACTACACCTGGAAAAAATCAAGTGATGCGAGCTATTTCACTCAATGTTTTTGGATGATACTGGACCACCATCACAAAGCACTTTACAAGATACAAGACTAGGCTGTGTGAACTATGCATCAGCTACAGAGTCACTTACAACAACGTCTCACCCGAAAGACAGAGCACAAGGAGGTTAAATGACGCTCAGGCTCACACAGTGGCTGAACTGGGATTTGAAATGGGGACCTACTGGTTACAAGCATGTTTCTTTAACCACTGGACCACACGGCTTCTTTAAGTGTTTAAAGAAATTTAATGTGTTCATAGAAATTGCATATTTCTTCTATCTAATGTATTGTGGTTTGCGGTTAAAACAGCTTGAGGTAAAATCCAGGAAAAATAATTCAGACTTGTATCAGTTTGTGCTTGAGGATACAGTGGCACTGTGTCAGCATGCTCAGGTGTGTTTGAGATAGATTTCAACCTCTGAGATGGTGGTGTTCCATGTGTGAGTGCTTGTTGTGTCTCATTAGCCCAGCACTGACTGACACGCTGCGTATTTCCAGCTAACACACACACACACACACACACACACACACACACACTCACAGTGCTGATATTTCTAACTGTTCACTGCTGATACACTTGTTATAAAACTACTTCAGTCCAGTCTCTCTGATATAACTAGTGAGTTTTATAAAATTCACCAGTTATTAATTTACTTATAGTTCACATTGATTTATTTGTTTAGTTCTGGGTTTTACAAGCAGATGTTGTTTTCATGTTGCTTCTATGGTGGTTCTAAAAGTTTGCAATAAAAAAAGTAGAATAACATACACTCTTCTTGACATTGTTGTTTTTTTTTCCATCCATTATCTGTAACCACTTACCCTTATAGAAGGTTAAAGTGAGCTAGAGCCTAACCCACACAAAAAGTGTGCAAATTTCAGCAAGTCCCCTTGTGACCCCCTTAGCTAAGGGGTGATTGGGCACAGATTTTGCTGGGAAGAATGCTATTGAACAAGTTTGTCTTGCTAAGTTTTTCATTACACATATGTTTTCAAAAATGTATACAGGTACGCACAACAGAACAACCATCTGTTCTCAAGTATTAGGGTCTCCAAAAGCACTCTCTTACTGGCAAGTGACTGCCAAGACAAGAAGACATAATAGGCTATATGAAGCTTATGAAGGGTAGGGAAATAGACCTGGAAATCTTGAAAGTGTTAATAGAAACACTGTGGTCATTGCTGGGGTTGATTGAGGTTGTGTGGCAGTGTTGAATTGAGTGGAAGGCCTTAATCTCTTCATTGCACCATCCTAGCAGTTGCCGCTCACTCTGAAAGCAGCTTAATGAAACAGAGGGTTTTTTATTGTCAGGAGTGGTGCTAATAGAAACAGCCTGCTTTATTTTCTCTCCTCTTAGGCTGCCAGGACAATGCCAGCACTTAGGACTGCAGGCTCCTGATTACTTCAAGCAGTGGATTAATCTCAAAAAGGTACTTTTGTTAGCAACAACAAAAAGGAGAATCGCTGTTTTTGAGATGCTATAAAGCCCAGTCCTATTTGCATTGAAATGAGTTGTTATGTTCTACCACCCCCCACCCCACCACCCCCTCCATTCAAGCCTGTTGCAAATCTTCCATCTATTTTATTTTTTGTAAGGATCTTCCCTTTGTGTCATTGGTAGATAGCGTACACTAACTTAACCAATGGAACAAATGCCACTTCCTTATCTAGAAAGAAAGATTTGAAAATGAGCTGTACATGTCCAAGAGACAAGGCTGCTGTTGAGTTTCAAAGGTCATTTGGAGCCAATGCAGGATCACAAGGCAGACACAGATAAGCTCACTCTACAGTTTATCACTCTGCAGAGTCAGAGACACAAAGGGGGTCAGCCAGCCCACTTTTCAAATGAGAGGGACTGGTGTGTCCAGTGATAATGGCGTCTTAGCAGAAAAATCCGCGATCGATTTCGAATCTTTTGACAAACTTTGCAGATTTGTGCTTGTGAGTATATTATACCCATCCTGCCTAGCTGTATGAACTATTGGGTATTCGCTAACTAGTTCATAAATGTGTGATGAAGCATCTCACAGAATTATCACTAAAGACTGAGTTAAAAAATAATTACAGCTTTTCCTTTTTAGTGCAGATTATATAAAAACATTTAATCGTGACATTGTTTATCAATTAATCATCCAATCTTCAATCAATCACTCACACCTGTTTGCTTGTGATATGAAATTGTATTGAAAGACAATTCCAAGTAACACAAAGTATTAACATAATGCTCTTTACTGCAAATGTTTCATAATGCCAGCTAATGTTTAATATACATATATTTACTTACATGTCATTTTACAGTTTGAAAATATTTGGTTACATGTAATTGGAGGTAAGCCAAGGTCTTTAGAAGTACCCTCCGCCATTGTTCGATTTATTTTTCGCTCACTGTTTTTTTGGTAAACAAGCTTAATCTATTATTTTTTAATCGATCAAATCCCACAGGTGTGATTTATCAATTAGTCATTAATCAATTAAAACTCCTAGACTATACATATTCGTCACAATAAACACTTGATCATAAATACTAACGTAAAAATAAGAACCCAATCAAGTGGACTAGACGAATGCCTCTGTCGTATAAGAAAACATGTTATAGTTCAAGTCGCTGATTCAGACTTCAGGAGAAACATTTGTCTTACCTCGAAAGTTGAAAAGGAGGCAGATTTGGTGGTGTTGTCTTACTCATAACTTGTTTTATTGGATACACTGACAGTGCTAATATTTTCAACATAGGCTCATTTATTATATTAAAAATCTTGAAATTCTGATACATGTGTGTATCAGTGTGTGTATTATTGGCGGCATAAAATGTACTGTACCGGTATGGTTATATATGGTAATTTCTATGTGTAAATTTCCTGATTTCAATCGGGCAGTGTGTGATGCCCGCTCTCAGGGGTGTTTTTTGCGACGCGATCTCCGCCATCGGGCAGTGTGTACCTGGCTTAAGATATATATATATATATATATATATATATATAGAGAGAGAGAGAGAGAGAGAGAGAGAGAGAGAGAGAGAGAGAGAGAGATAGATAGATAGATAGATAGATCATTTTAATCTATTCTATTTATTTATTTATTTATTTATTTTTAAAATTCATTTGATTATTTACATGCCCTCACAGTACCGTGTGTGTTTATTTCTAACATATAATGGCATTGATAAAAAGACTCCTTGTTGAAACTGTTGTGTAAACACATTTGTAAATTCCTTGATACTTTCTATATTTAATAACAGTTTGTCAAACAGCATTTATCTTTGTGGTTATGAAAGTACGTAAGTCACCTCACCAGCATATACAAGTGATAAATAAACCAAAGCTGTCATTAATTAGCTAAAGCTGTAATTAAATAAACAGTAGACAAGAGCTTTCTATTACCCTAGCCACACTACCTAAACAATGTGAGATTTTAAACCATGCGTTTACCATTCACTTAATTCGCAGTCACGTTGTGTCTATATAGTTCATTCGAATGTGTCTCAATTTTCAATTTTTTTTTGCTATTTAGTTCCATCAGTTTCACAGTTTACCTGCAGGGGTAATAAGAATCTGAACTTTAAAGTCCAACCTATACACTTATTCTTTGTCTTTTTTTTTTTTTTTTGTCTTCTAAAAATGTTTGCTCCGACTGGAATGCATATGACATTATTCTGTGGCTGAGTTTGTTGTGCTAATGCAGCCCTTAAAGCAGCTATATAACTGACCACATACAAAACCAAATCTGTTCTATTATTTTTCATGGGGAGGTGCACTATTTAATTGAAGTCCCTCTATGACTTTCACCCTTTAAAACACCCCCCCCCTCCCTCTACCCCCGCTACCCCCTCTACCCCCACACGGGTACTATCCCTAACATCTGAACCTACTGATCACTCCATTCTTCCCCTTTCGTGTTAACATGTGTTGCCTTTGGGGTAATCAGAGAAAAAGAAAACGTCTTTTTACAATTACCAGCTTTCTGAATATTAAAATGTCTCGCTGCATCGCCAGGGTTATTTTGATTGGTATTTTAACCTTTGACTACCCTATAAAGCAAGCGGCTCTCTGAGCCAATATTAGAGGACTGAAATTTAATTCCGAAATGATTCCACATAATAAGGAAGATGGATAATGTATGCATGAAGGATATTATGTTTGGGCTAAATGCAGTTGGGGCCAGGGCTTTGGAGTTGAATAATCACAGTGAGTGAGTTATAATCTGTAGGATAGAAATACCTTACTGTCAGAGCCGAGAGAAGAACTCTTAAATCAAGCCAGAATAAAAGGGGGAAGGAGGGAATTGAGAACATGGAGGGCCAAAGGCATCGAGCGATGTTCTTTAACGAACTTTCATTAGTTACTGATGTCCTTTTGTTCTCAGTTCAGCCTCTTCCTTTTCTCTTGGCTTTCTCTTTTTTTTTTTTTTTGTCTTGTCCTGTTCCTCGTCGTCCCTCATTGCAAGATAAGCATCTTTCGAGTCTTAGCAGCAGGCTGTGAACCATGTGTGAAAAACACAAACATTACATAACCAGAGCCGTGCCTTTTGTCTTGTTTACTGTTGTTCTGGTGGAATTAATGCAGCTTTCACTATTTTTTTGTGTGTGTCTTTCATTGTCATATTTGCTTCTTTTGATTTTTTACCATGTGAAATGTTATTAGACCAACTGAACAAGACTGTAAACCCTCCATGAAAGTGTTGGTTTAGTTTAATCCTACTGAACCGCTAAACTCAGATACAAAGGATCGTGATCAAAATACAGCAGATGCAGTTTTATTTAAGTGTTAAGTGTAGCACATAACATTTAAATAATTACAACACCATAACAACAGAGGGGAGAAAAAAAGGAGCTCCCTCTGTTTAGAAGTATAACAAGCTTATGTTTAAAAAGCATTTTGTGAACCTTGTAAACTGTGAAAGTTAATCAAGGTGCTATTAAGATTCTGAATATGTAACTTAATTTTTTACCCCCAGAAGATTTGGCAAAGAAAAAAAAAACAAAAGGAAAAAAACAAATAGAGGAATTGTTGCACAGTACAGTACATTAATCTCTTGTACTGTACTCTGCGACACCAGGAAGGCCTAGCTTCCTCTTCCTGAAGTTCCTTACTCAAGTCTTTCTATAACTCTCACTTTCCCCACTCTCTCTCTCTTTAAATTTCTCTCTCTCTCTCTCTCTCTCTCTCTCTCTCTCTCTCTCTCTCTCTCTCTCTCTCTCGCTCTCCTTTTGTTCTCCCTTGCCTATTTATCACAGTGTGAAGGTTGAAAGAGATATTATTAATCCTGGCGAATGAAGGCAGGGTTAGTGGTATGGATCGCATTGTGAAAGGTGTAATGATAGGAGTCCTCGCTTGGCCAGTGGCCTGTGCCTCTTTGATGAATGGGGAGCAGGGCGAAGTGACTGGCGCTGGCTGGTAGGCTGCTGGGATGTATGCTTCCCTACCCGCCGTCTCTTTCAGAACCCCTCACCCGGCACGGCCCAGTCACAGAGCCAAGGGGACAGCGGAGAGACACACAGACATCTCTCTCTCTCTCTCTCTCTCTCTCTCTCTTAATATAGCATCTCTCCTCGTCCCCCTCTCTCTCTCTCTCCTCCTCTCTTCTCCGGTCCTCTTTCCCGCCGCTCTCTCTCTCTCGCGCTCTCTCTCTCTCTCTCGCTGAGTTTATCTTTCTGTCTCAAATTCACTTTTAAAGGGTTTGTTTTTGACTTTCATTGCTTTTCGGTGTCCTTTCTTATAAAGTATATCTATTTATCGTTCTGTCTCTCTTCATAATACTCTCTATTTCTTTCTCATTCACTCTTTTATATCTTTGTAGCTCTCAGCAGCCTTCCAGTCACAATTGTATTTCTATCTGTCTTGCTTTCACTAAAATGTTAATATGTTCATTTTTTTCCTGTTTTCCTTTTCTTTTTCTGTTGTCCTTTTCTTCAACGCCGTTTCTCTCATTTTTTGCATACTTCTTTCTTTCTGAACATGCTGTGCTCTCATCTCACCATCTTCTTTATTTGTTTATTCTTCCTTTTTTCACTTTCATTGTTCTTTTACTGATTCTAGTATTTCTGTCCTCCTTTCTTTATCTCATTTCTGTTTACCTCTTTCTTTACTGTTTTTCTGACAATCCTCATTTTTAATGTTGTATCTCTTGTCTTGCTTTGCTTTCCTTTCCTTCATAGAAGCTCTCTGTTTTCTTCATTACTGCTAGGAACATGTAGAATATCTTACTGAAGACTGCAAATCTATCAGTATATTTAAAGTTTATTCCGAACCAACACTGTTCAACAGAGAATTCTCCACTTTGTTCACCAGCATCCGGAATCTCTTTTCTGATACTAAATGACTGTATGTGAACTGTCTGAGGCAAGAGGCTTTGCAGATTAATCATATTGCTGTTGCTTTGTTCTTAGCATGGTTGGAAAATAGTTGGGACATTAAAGAGTTAAGTCCATAGCCCTATAGATTTAGCCACAGGCTTCAACAGATTGAACAAATACAATTTTACACTTTGGAACACAAACTGGAATGTGTTTTTACATCACTGCGTTAAAATATGCCAGTTTAGAAACTGCTAGATAACACATTAATTTTAGTGCGAACAACTTAATAGAAACCAAGCCAACCTTTTAAAACAAGTGTCATCTGTTGGAAGAAGAGCTCCCAAGTATACAGTGTCACTGTGGACTAAGACAGGGAACAGCGAGAGTTTGACTAGCCAGGATCTCTGAAGCACAGAGAACCAGTTTGATACACTCCCGGATACAGCAGCCAGCCGAGGAGATGTTTTCAGGAATTGGGGATGTTTTCAAATTTCATTTTTCTGCGCATCAGAATCTCTTTGTTCTTTTGTTTTTTTCCAGGCTTTTCACATGTCAATGCGTATTGCTTAAGAGCTTCATGTCTTATCCTGTACAGCTTGCAAAACGACTCAAACATTGGCTATATTATGCATATAGTGAGTGACTTTAAAAAGTGTAAAGGGTAAAATCCACTGTTGGATATACATATGTATCTGTCGAGAGAGATTTTTAACATAGTCAAACCCCATCAGCACTACAACTCTATTGCTGGCGAACAAAATCATATGGACATACATTGCTTCTTTTCAAAGCCTTGTTATTTGGACTAAAAAGGTTGTCGTTTAAATTAAACTAACATTAGCTAATAAATAAAAAAGCTCATGGGATCTGAGGGTATTAACAAATTAAAACATGGTACCCATATCCAAGCAGCATATACGTTAACAGTTTGTCATAATAAAAAGTGCAAATATTTTTCTCATGCATATGTAGTAACATTCAGGCGAATGGGAAACGTTTTGATACCAGCAGATGTTAATGACCTGCACTTTCTTGCAGCAATAACAATCTCACTTCAACACAAGATTTTAAGCCAGAAATCTCCCGCTCCCCAAAACATAAAATAATAATAATAATGCAACATGATTAGCATAGATTTAATATCACACGATATATCATTATATTATTACCCGATGACAGATGTAATTGAAATACACTTATTGGAGCTCAGAGTTGTGTTTCATTCAATCAGAGCCCCCTCTAGGGGGGGAGCGAGGGGCTAAAAATAATCAGCGGCAGAGGAAATTGCAGGGAACACAAAGAATCGTGCTGACTGCCAATATCCTGAACTAAGAGCAGCAGCAGCAGCAGCCCCCTCGGCTCATTGTGCCTCAGAGACAGAGAGAGGTAGGGAGGGAGAAAAGGAGAAAGGTGACCCTGCCCCACTCAACCTTTCACTGGGACAAACTCCAACATTTTTAGCCCTTGTTTCTAATTAATTCCATAGGTGTGTTTGAAAAAGTCGGGGGGGGGGGGGGCGGATCTGTGGCACCATCAAAAATGATTTCTACAGTTTAACCAGAGATAATTGCAGGATATATCCACTGAAAAAGATTACAGTGCTATTTATGACACACGTTATTTCCCTGTGCTGTGATGCTATTGACTCCCAGGCATAAAAGATTACCCCCTGAACACAAAACTGCATTAGCAAATAAATTGATTGATTTCCAGGCAATACTTTGTAATTTATAATAGTAATAAAGTGCATGTATTCTTATTTTATACAATTTTAGTATGTTTTGTTCATTTACACTGCAATGAGATTTTGAAATCAGAGAAGAGAAGCAACACAGTTTCTCATATATGTATAATCATATTCTTACAAAAACTAAACCTAAGCTGACAACAGTTAGAAAAACAGGTATTTCGGTCCTGTTCTAACTAATCTTTCTAATCCTATTCGAATGAGGTCTTGGAGGATTTAAGCATTGGAAAAGACCATACCTACATGACAACACAAGCATAGGAACACACACACACACATACTGTAGGCAAAGCAAGTGACACAATCAGACGCTAAGCCCCATGTGCACGCCTGCTTTGGTATGTATTTGTGACAGGACTGACAGTGCATGGCACGCTCTGATTATGCCGCTGCAGTTTCTTCCATTCTTCCAGCCTGGCAATGTAATTTCCAGCCGGTGATCAGTGTATGAATGTAATAGCGGGCTGTGTTAGGTGTCAGAATATTAGAAGTGCTAATGGAAAAGCTCCTCAATTCACATGGGAACACCATTACTGGAGGCTGTCACAGCCCGCTGGTCAGTAAACTAATGGGGCAGAGTGGGAGGAGAGCAAAGGGGAGAGAAGAGAGTTAGAGGAAAAGGGAAAGACAGGACAAGTAGGGGTGTGAAGGAGAACAACTGGATGAGAAAAGGGTTGGAGGGAGTGGATAGGAGGCAAGAAACCATAGTGGTTGCTCAGTGAAAGGTGATCTGGAATATCAAGGTGTCATTCTGGCGAGAAAGTATCAGAAATAGATTCAACATATCTTGGCATTCTGTCGTCTCATTCAAAATGTGGGCACGAAGTTTATTTTCCTTTTATTGTTATGACTTGGTTTTCTATATGTTATGTACTACTATGTTAGCATGTCAGCAAAGTTATTCGGAATTTTAACTGAGAGAAGGAGAAGTGAGAAGATTAAAAGGTAGAGTATGAGAGAAAGTTATAGAAAAAGGAGCAGATATGGTTTGATGGAAGGGTTAAAAATGGTGAATGCGAGAGAAAGGACGTTACTTCAGGAAATATTGTAAAATTTGTAGGGTTGTCAAGCAATTAAAAAAAAATTATAATCACGGTTAAAAAATCTCATTTCATCCTGGTTTTAATTATATATTTAATTGATATAATTACTGCATCCATCTCATTCAAATTTGTTTGGGACAGCTAGCTTGGGAACCCTATTGTAACTGTAACAAAATGTTTTTATTATTATTATTTTTTTAAATATTATTGTTATTGTTGTTTTTCCTCCCAAAACTTTTTAAACTGTTCCTGTTCGTGCACGCAATGTAACCAATCAACATGTAACTTGACAGGTATCACCCCGTGTAGATTACAGTTCAGATGCAAAAATAATTGCGCTCCTGCGTCGACCAAAATCTTCTTCTTGGGAACCAGTGAACCGATCTAAACCGATCTAAAACCAATTGATCTTTGCATATGTCATCAGCAACCAAACCCTCTTCAAGTTTGTGAAGTAGAAGTTGCTGCGATAAATTTTACTAACAAAATGGCTACCACCAAATTCGCCAAAACGCACCCCAAACATCAAACTGCTTCTGTTTGCAAACCGTTTAACCAACTAACTCTGGACTTGGTAGGCATCATCCTGGGGACAATGGAATTCAAATAGGGCAAAATGGCATTCTTTTGTAAAACAAGATGGCTGCCAGGCCTACATTTTCTTCTTAAATATAAAATTGCTTCAGTTGAAAAATTGTTTATTTGATCAACTCCAAAGTTGACAAGCATCATCCACTTTTTCAAAAGTTTGTGTTTGTGCATAAACCAATACGGCCACCTGACACATTTCTTTAAAAACCTTTCAAAACCTCCGGTCAAATGTAAAACTAGCTTATAACTCCTTACAAAGTGCAGGTAGGTTAATGGTTACTGTGGAACACATATAGGAAACCATATGTGCTCTATCCAAAAATGACTTTGCCTGCGACCTTTGACCTCTCCTTAAGGTTAAATGTAAAACTAGCTTATAACTTCTTACAGTGTGTAGATAGTGTCATTGTTACTATGGTGTTTAAAGTTATAAAGCATCATGAGATAATGAACTAATGCAGTATTTTGAATTGAAACAGCTCCATAAAACTGATCTGTTGCTGCCACTTGTGCTGCAGTGCTACAGCTTGCCAAAATTTCCAACTGGTACTGAGCTTGGAAGCCGTCATTATTATTATTATTATTATTATTATTATTATTATTATTAATTATTATTATTATTATTATTATTATTATTATTATTATTATCCAAAAAACAGCTCATCTTAAAAAATCCGGTCTTCTTATTTCTGGATTCAAATATTTGGTCCCTCATTATGGTTTTATGTTTGTTTACACAGAATTATACAGAAAAACTCCAGCATTTTCTGTTAAATTGTTTGAAAAAGATGTTACTCATATACTGTTTTTCATTGCCGTTTAAAAAAACAAAACAAAAAAAAATGAAATAAATGTGGTCATTGAAATAAAATTAAAAGTTGGTAGCTATTGACTTTGCAACAGCATAGGTTATACAGGGTGTCCTACTGAAGGTAGCCCAGTAAGCATTACAACATACAAATAAATCTACAAAAATCCTTGTTATTACAAACTCGTTTTATACAGAAATGCCACTCCCAACATGAACACGGACTGAATGCCAACATCTAACTGAAATGTGTGTTTGTCTTCACCACTCCCGAGTCAGCGCAGGGGTGGTAGCTGTGAGCTGAGCCTAAAATACAATTGGACATTTCAGATTGGGAGAAAAATGAGGTTAAATCAATTGGCAATTGGTAACTCATTTTACACAGACCCGTTTATATCCCGTGTACCAATGACTACACACCAACATTAACACACAACATATAACACAAAATACAGACAGGGGCGGGCACTTTGCCACAAGACACAGAACATGGTCACAACAAATTTGTAAAATGCAGAGGAGGATAAGCTTTCAAAATAGGTGTGACACATCAGCTTTCACTGTGGTTTCCGCAAAAGCAAAACTTGGTACCGTATTTATGAATTTCATAACCCGAATGGACTATCCCTCCAGGCCAGAGTTGAAACGGAGCTTGGCTTGTCATTCCACTTCCAGCAGTAATCTTGACATTTTGAATAACAAACTGGAGGTTTGTTCTGGGGTGCCATGATCATTGCCAATTATGAACTAACACAGTCTGCAGAAAATCTCGAGCTATCTCTGTCACTGACTGTCTTAACTAATCTCACCCACCCTTCAGTGATTTCTTAATAGTACATCACATCTCCACTGCCTAACTTTATACGATCAGTTGCCATAGTTATATGCTCTCTATGTATACATCAGGGAAAAAATTTTTTTTTAAAAGGTGTGCATTGTATATATTATTATAGTATAGTAAAATAAAAGTATTAAATCCTTCAAATTAAGTGTTATATTGTAATACATACTGTCTTGTGATTGTCTTTTGCTATATAGATCTCACATTCTATGGTTTGAAAGAACGTACATCTTGACAATTGTGTATTTATTGCTTGTAGTTTCTGGGGTCAGCTGCAACATCATTTTTTTTTCCAAGTTGAAACCAGTTGTACAGCCAGTTTAACGTACAAGACATGAGTTTTAATTGTTTTAATGTACAAGTCATGAATTGGAAATTAGTTAACATTACCATATTGTTTGGAAGGTAAGAACATGTCAAACTGGGATAGTAAAAAACGGCAAAACAGCACGAAAACTCTTAGTGATTATAAACCAATGCAAGGATGGACACCACTTTGTATCCATCTAACACCTTCCTTCAGCTTAGCTCAAGAGAGGCCTAGGATTGTATAGTCATGGAAACTGAACTGTTTCCTGTCGCCCAAAAAGGGTGGTCTGCAGGACAGACTGGGCAAACTTTATGAGCTCCCGCTATCACTGGGAAAAGAGAATAGTTTAGGCTCTAGTGCTACCAGTCCTACATCTTGCATGAGCCCCACAATTCATCCTGATTTTCTCCTACTCCCTCCTCGCCCTAGTTGGGTGACTACCAAAGCCCCTCAGCCTGGAAAATCTCTCCACGTCAGGATCCGTGCCGGGCGAAAGGGAGAATATTACCAGGAAAACCAGGACTGGAAATCAGATATAACCATCTTGGTGACGAAGTGGACTCGTTTACTAGGTTTTGATCTAGGTTTGAATCATTTATCTGCATCCCAAAAACACTGCACAGTCTGGTAATCAGTCTCAACTCTGGAGAGGGTTAGAGGGCTCTGGAATTCAGGTAGGACTCTAGGTTTTGATCTAGGTTTGAATCATTTATCTGCATCCCAAAAACACTGCACAGTCTGGTAATCAGTCTCAACTCTGGAGAGGGTTAGAGGGCTCTGGAATTCAGGTAGGACTCGGTCCTCATACAGAAAACAAAAACAAAATCTGATCTGGCTTCTCTTTTAAGCTTTTGCTGTCCTGAAAAATGTAATATATTCCTTTGTCATTTACAGAAATGACGGCAAATAATGATAAAAGTAAACATAAAAAAAAATGCTTAAAAGCTTAAAAAAGCTATGATTTACTGAAGCTGAGACCACCAAACTCACTTCACTTGAAACCCAATTTGAACCCATGCCCCTTGATGCCACCTAGCAATGAACATGAGACAGCAGCCGGGGCCCCCTATCCCTCACTGCAGTGTGTAAGCAGGCCTGGCATGCTAGCAGAGTGACCCTGATTGACACTGATGTTGTGTTTTGTGTCGGCACCTTGTCTTGTCACATTTCCCCTGCCTGCAGAGTGTCGAGCAACGGCCTCTCAGCCTGATGTGTAAATGGCCTCATCTCCAGCAGATCAATAGCCCCTGGCACTTCCTTCCAGGACCCAGGAAAAACAATTAAAACCAATCGATCCCGGACGAGTCCCATGAATATGCATGAGCCTCTCCTTGACCTTCAAAACTAGAGGGGCCAGGTGACTCCTCAGTGGCGTCTCTCTCTCTCTCGCTCTCTCACTCCCAGTGGCAGGTGTTTAAAAGAACTGAAGGGCCTTGTTGACAGGCATTATTATTTCAAGATGCTCCATCTGATTCTCAGAATATAAAATAGAGTCTTGTTTATATTCAAAACCTGTGTAACCCCTATGGCTAGTTGAAGTTCATACAATGCAATACTTGTACTGCAAGGAGTGTAAAATTGGTATTAAAATGAATGAAAGCAGAAATATCATGTAAATATCTGATATATGTATTCACAAAATGATGTTTGCTATTTATGTATTTAATTTTTTTATTTGAATGTATATTGTCAGCACAATTCTGTATTGGGATTTTGGAAAGCATAGTCTTGTCTCATTTATCATAGTCTTGAACTTGTGAATGAAGAGGCACTGTTGTGTAAACAATGCACCTATTGTCAGCTTGACATTGATTGGCACTATATCCAACCAATATTGCACCTATATCCAAGACAACCTGTTCAATTAGATGCAGTTAAAACATGCCACAAAAATCTGTCACTTTACAGAAGTTGTCAAGCCATTGAAGAGCTTCACAATGGTTCTACACAGTCAGTGGTGGCAAAAAAAACTGTTGTGAGCAGACTTAAGTATATTGTAGGTACACCAAGACAGGAACAGCGAGTGACAGGATTAATAAAGGGCATTCACAAGTCTCTCCAGAGGGTATAGGTCATGACCTAAGCAACCTGTCCCTTTGTAATTAGGCCCAAGTCATGGTCCTATAGCATGGCAGTGAGCCTTTATATTCCTCTAACTTGTGACCCACCCAGGGATGGAATTAAGACTGCCATTGCATAGCAGTTTGATCCATCCCTGGTTTTACAAGGAGTTCACATAGATAGACCCAAGTGTGTTACCTATACACTGGGGCTAATCACGGTCGTAGTACAACCTGGAATGAGTGAAACTGCTTATGCAACAGGAGTCTTGTTTCCATCCCTGCCACATTTTCATACCATCCAAATGCCATAGCCTGAAATATTCAGTCCCTGAGAACTAGTTCATTTGGTTTCACTGTGTTAATCTGGAATATCCCTAGATGGTATTGACTAATAATTAACATTGCGTGGTCAGAACTGATAATCACTGAGCTAAAGTCAACCCAGGTGCCAGATAACGTGAGCATAAAGGTGGTAGAGTCCCCCCTCCTCCCACCTATCCACAGGGACAGCAGAAACAAGCTCGTCCGACAACGTTCACCCTTGGGAGAGAGCTTTTCCAAATGTCAGATAGCATGTTTCACTGGAGGGTTGGCTTTTTTTCTTAATCCGATTCCTTAAGCATATTGTTTTGTGGCCATCTAGGGATGTCGTTTCTGTTTGTTTTTCCCCTCTGTCCTCAGAAGACAGCCGTTGCCCCAAGGCAAATGGGTTCTGAAACATTCGAATTGATGCCATAAAGTTCAGATTGATAGGTACCACAGTTAGGAGCATGCTACCAAATACCTTGATCAATACACAGATTGGACTTTGGTACCAAATAGTAGCTGCAGTAAACATATAGTTTTAACTGTGCTACAAAAGGCCACAGTAAGAATCCAGCCTGGACTGTACTAGTTGTAGTCTAGGCCTCAGTTGCATTACTGCTGTTCCTTACTTCACAGAGTTGTTAAGTCATACATACTGTAGTAAGTGAGACCAATATTATGTCATATCATGTGGTTCAGCCATTGTAAACAATTGAAATTGGCTTGGCAGTTTTGGTCACTGCTGTATCACGTCCTTTGTTATTTCTCAACCCAAGTTAAAGCCAGCATGGCAGCATCCCGATCCCGCACTGCTGCCTTGGCAAGGGGGAGCAGGACTGTCTTAAGTCAAAGTGACATGGTTTCTGTCAGCCAGCTTGGCAGCTCCAAGTCGACACGGTACAGCTGTGCACTGCGCGAGGCGCAAGCTGCCATTTATCACGTTTTCTTAACATCTCTTCAGCTTCACTGCTCCTTTTCTCTGGGCCATTCCATTGTATCGGGGCTGCCTGCGCCAGTGTGCGCTTCTGGGATGATGGGAGAGTAATAGTGACAGGCCTCTGACACGTCTGGGTGTGTGTGAGAGTGTTAATGTGTGTTCACGTAGGCTTGTCTGCCACTCATATCGAGGCCCTCGAAGATTTCACTTTGATAGGAAGGAATGATTAATGAAACTCCATACCAAGAATAGTGTGTGCCAGGCACCTCCTGTGATGGGTGCACAGACATGTGTGTGCTATGAGAATCACAGTTATCATACCACTAGTATCAGATAGAGTATTGTATTAATCTGATTATATATAACCTGCATCCAGTGGAATACTTGATTGTATTACTCTTGGTTGCCAAGTTTGTACCATTTTTGAATGAAGAATGTCTATGAAAAAAATATGTTGCTTTTAAAGGTCCTTCAGATGCATTTCATTCTTTATTTCCCCCAATATACACTTGTAATCTTCGTCTGATCCTGTTTAAACATAGTGTAATTGTATTAATTGTAATTATGGTATGTACCCGCTTGTCTGTATGTGATGACAAGATGACTCTTCTCACAGCTCTACTCTGTGTTTGTGTGTTAGGATAGGGGTCATTATTGTTCTGATTGTCTCTAGCTGGCTTTCTAAATAACAAAGGTTCTGAACTGGTAAACTGGAGAATTTTTCCTTTAGCAGTTCAAGTTGTTTTGTAGTGTAGTCGTATTGGGGAGCAATCCCACCACTGATGAATAACCAAGGGCAAACATTCAGTTTTTATTAAGATACAGTGTAGATGGCACTATGTTGAATTGGAATGTCAGAAACGGGTGGTTAAGACTTCTAAACTCTATTCAGCCTCCCACTGGTAACAGTAACCAATCAAGTTTAATAAACATGTATTGCACTTTAAACAATGGTGAGTCAAATGAGGGCACATCAAACCCAATATACAAAGACAGTTATACAGACCATTCAACTTGTTTAAACGAGACTTTGGAATGCCACAGTAAACACTATCAGCATAATCAATGCTAGTCAACAGCCGCTGTGAAGCAGTCCTTTCTACAGTGGCAGAGGTCACGTAATTCTTATTCCAGAGGAGTAACACAAGAATGAAGTGCTGAACCTTCAGTATTAGCACATATAGCTGTGTGAATATTGAACAGAAAGTCAGAGACAGAGCTACTTTGATTAAAATGCATTCTCCAGGATTGACCCATCTCGCAAGAATTTCTTTAATTTTTATATTTGTATTTTTATTTCACACACTCATTTTTACATTTGAAAGAAAAGACGGCATGTTAACATTCAAAACAGAGAAGAAAAAAGGGTAGCAGTCAACATTTGGGCTGTATAGCTTTCTTCAGATTTTGTATTGAAGCTTTCTTTCTTTCTTTCTTTCAGTTTTTATTGTGCAGCTTTCTTCTTTGGTTTCTCATGAAATGTTGTGCACTATGCAATGTGTTGTGTATGAAGCCAGAAAGCGCACAGGGACAAATTCAGAAACATAAAGACTGGGATTTTAACTATGGAGAATTCAGCCCTGGTATGTGGAGAACTGTAGATCTGAGAGTCAGCAGATTCAATAG
This sequence comes from Polyodon spathula, assembly GCF_017654505.1. Lineage (NCBI taxonomy): Eukaryota > Metazoa > Chordata > Actinopteri > Acipenseriformes > Polyodontidae > Polyodon > Polyodon spathula. The sequence goes on along the minus strand of NC_054547.1, from coordinate 7,586,792 downwards.
AAAGAGATCAGAACTCTGGAGATCTTAAAGGCTGCAGATTTATAACAGATACATTGCAGTGAATAATAGCACCAAGAAATGTAATACAGAAAAGTCAGTACTTGGTTCAAATAAGTAACTGAGAGAGAAATTGGTTGAAATGAAAACCAGCAGCCACAGTAGCTCTCCAGGACCAGGGTTGGAGACCCCTGGTTTAAAACTTTGGCATTTTCCATATTGTACTTCAGTGCATATGCACCTTGAGGTGTTGGTTTTAATAACATTGGTCGACAAAGGATTCTGTTCTAACGATCTGAAGAGTGTCAATACTCAGATCAGGCATGGTTTAGATCAAGGACAATTCGAGTGAAGAATTACGAAGAGAATAGAATTAAAAGACCGTGGAACCCTGAAGCCAAGGTGCTAGTGGATGTGCTTAACAGTGTTAATCAGGAAATCCAATATCCCTGCCATTTATCAGATTCATCGTCAAAATTTCAGTTCAAAGTTGTTCCAAGTACAAAAGGTCAGTGGTTTAACCTTCTAAAAACCTATATTAAATGGCGTGGTCAGTTGAGTGTAGTTGAATTCTCAGATTGTAAAAAAAAATAACATTAGTCATTTTGATTTTCTCCCCTTGGTTCTTCCCCTGGTTTCCCATTTCAGATGTACAGCTTTGTGATAGGGAGCTGGCCAAAGAGTGGGCTGCCTGCCATCCAGGAGGGACTGAGCTGGAGACAGGAGGGGAGGCTGCACAGTGGCATTGGTGAGTGAACTCATCTTACAGGCGCGTTGATACAGGAAACAGCGTAAGGGGCGTAAAGGAAGGGGCATGTTTATATCCGTAAGTATGTCTGTCACACATTGTTTCCATTTGTCGGGAGAACCGCTAACAAATAGTAATGAAACGTATGATTGCAATATCAATTTCGGAAGGTATGTCGAGGTGTCTGTCTGTCCGTAACACATCCATCCATCTACAGTATATGTACACTTGCATTTTTGTATTTATTTGGATAATCGCTTCTTCACATTCTATACTGTTCTGTACATACTGTTGATATATGTCATGTTCATAAACTTTTTCATCATACTGATTGCTCTAATTATGACTTTGCATCCATGGCGGGAGATGCATGTAACTGACATTCTTGTTTAAAATGTATTCCTCCAGGTGTTTTACCTTCTTTAAAGCGCAGTACAAGTGTCATTTACTGCTTCTGTTTTTGAGTGATGTGACGAGTGACAACACTGCGTCCTTTTTTTCTCTCTGTTTGTGTTTGAGCACTAGCTCTCTTCCCATTGACTGAAAAGCCACAGGACTCTATTAATTTCCACACTTAACATCTCTGACAGCTTAACTGCTCATTTACCCATCACACTGCTGAAGTGGAGGCACGGAATGTCTCAAAATGCTTGTTCATATTTATTCATATTTATTATTAGCCCCAGACCACCAGACTTTGCAGCTCAACAGCAGTCTGACGCACAGGTTGGGTGTAAGGAGTTGGAGTGGTTGCAGCTCTTCCCCTTGTGGACAATTCTCTATCTCTCAGTGTCTTATTCTGAAAAGGTGGTACACAACTTAAGGATGTTTTGCATTATTTTGTTACTCTACACATATGTATAGGAATCATCATGTATGTATGTATATATGTACAGTACCCTGTGTCTGTACTACAGAGGCATTTTTCTGTGACTTATTTCCAATGAACCAGACAGTTAAGAGGCTGTCACATTTCAATGACCGTCTGGTCATTTCTCTGTAGTAGTGAACCCAATAAGGACACTTGGCTGTGTATCTTTCTTTCTTTCTTTCTTTCTTTCTTTCTTTCTTTCTTTCTTTCTTTCTTTCTTTTTCTTTTTCTTTCTTTTCTTTCTTGTCAAGTTTGTTATCGAACGTGCAGAACTGGCGAGTTCTTCTTTGGTTTCTCAAAGGTTGATTCTTACAATACACAACAGCCATTCTTAGTTTGCCAGTACAATACATTTTCAAGTACATCATTACTATTCGATTATGGTACCCATTTAATTTGTAACTAAGTTATTGTTTTTTTTTGTTACCTTTTTAGGTGTTGAAATTTCCGTTCTTTTATTAGCTGCTGTCACCTTGGTCATTGACAGTGGGTCATGTTCACAAAGCATGTGCCCCATTGCTAAGTTTGTGGCATTTTTTTGGTGGTGGTGGTGGGGGGGGGGGACAACAGATTTTGCAAAACCAGTAAAAAAAAACTAAAAAAAAACAACTAAGCTGCATTTGATCTTTGTAACATTCTTTTGTTTGTTTTTCTAAGACATGAAAATTGTGTAAACTTAGCAATATGTGATGTGCAGTACAGATGTAGCTGGCAGCAGACATGAAGCTCGATGAGTTAACTCAGAAAATCTGTGTGTGTGTGTGAGCAGTGTCTGTTTGAAGCTGTTTCATTTTATAGCATTTCTCTCTTACCACCAAACTGTCAAATCAATACAAGTTAAGGAGGTAAATTATTTAAAACCAACTTTTAATTAGTTAGCTATTCCTGAACTATGGATTTGGTTACAATATTGACGGAGTCTTACTTTATATGTGGGATGGGGGCAGTTTTTTTTTTTTTCAACCACAGAACTTTACGATTCTTTCAGACAAAAGGGGACAACCATTGTAACCACACAGACATTAAATGTAGAGGCTTGAAAGTAATTCTGAATGGTTTCTTATTTGTTTTAGAATTGTAATTATTTTATTTTTTTTTGTTATACAGGCATGCTAGAGAAAATAGCTTGGAGAATCTAGCTATTTTGTACTATTTAAGGTGATTATCAATACACTACTGATATATCCTTGGTTCTTTAAGGTTCTTTAAAGTATCTTTAAGGTTTGTTCATTTGGTCTTCACTTTTTGTTCGCTCCTATTGAACATTTATTTTGAAGTAATAACACAAGGGGGTAAGCAACCTTGACAGTCCCTGATTTTAGGTCTCAATTGATCTAGAATGACAAACTCTAAAAGCAACTAAGTTTAAAGTGTTAAGCCTTTGCCTTCCAAAAATTAAAAAGCTGAGAGCATATCTCTAACAGTGTGCCCTAGGCTTGCGCCTGTGTTTATTTATTTATATACTGAGGGAGTGTTTATCAGGCTCAGTTGGACTATTGATCATCTCTTGTAATTACTAAAAGCACACAGAAGGGGGTAAATTAGCTTGCCTGCTCTTCACTTACACTGATGAATATTAAAGAAAGAAGAGGCTGTTTGTTTTTTGCCCTCTTCCAACCACCTCCTCCATCTCTAGAAACATCTATTTGAAAAACAGAACAAAAATTGCCTAAAGGATGACATGATACAGTGAAACCAGTAAATCTGAGAGAGAGACAGACAGTGATAGAATGTGTATACTTGCTCATAATTTGTGGAACATTCCCCTTCTTGTAATTGGTTCATATGTAGACTGGATATATTTATTTAGGCAATTTCTCAAACACACTGTTGCTGGCTCATGTGTTGTGACATTCAGTTGCACTTTGTTCTTTATTAAACACTATTATGAATCATTAGTCAGTTGGGACACTCCTGCACCTCCAGTATTCTTAGTTGTTTGTAGGTATTAGAGCCTGTTGTGTTACAAATACACATTCCTACATTCCCATATTCATGTATGTTTTTATAAAAAACCCTGCCTTCCAGTTACAAGGAGGTCTCTATTTGTGCACAGTTAAATGCTAGAGAGCATTAAGCTGTATTCCCCAGGTCATTACTGGTACGAGAACCTGTTTTCAGCAGGTTCTGCCTAGCTAAATATAGAAGTCTGAAGCAGCACGTATGGCCCCATGGCATTGGAGTCTTTCAGAGGTATATACTGGGGGATCGCTGACATAGGCAAGCCAAGGCTGAATTTAGTGCAGTATGCGCTCTAGTGCTACAGCTTGAACGCGATAGCTCTGAGCGTTTGTCACTGTTCTGCAACCCAGTGTGGAGACAGGCAGTCTGCCCCTCCACACAACACCCACTGTGTCTGCAGAGCAAACACTGGCAACCCTGTGTGTTCCTCCACAGGTTGGGAGAAAGACGGCCACTCAAACTGGAAGGGAAATGCTCTTAATTACTTCATGTTTTATGTACAGTGCCGTGTTTGGCACTCGATCGTTGAATTTACAAGGTTGGATTTGGTTGTGTGGCTCAGGGGATAGTTGCTGGGAGGAGAGGTTTCAGACTTGGCTGGAATTAGCAGGCCATGGAAGTGCTCTTCTTTCTGCTGCTCTGAAGCCAAGCGTTATTTGATGCCCGGAGTAAGACTTTACCCTTAATTACAGCATTACCGGAGACATCTGCATGTCAGTGTACATGAGCTATTGTCAGATTGGGGGTCTCGGCTGATTGTCTCCCCATGGCAAGGACGGCTCGGTCAGATGTCAGCCTCAGTTAAGAGCTGCTCTGTGATGGCCCTCCCGGGGTAACAGCCGTGCCATCACTGCCTCTGATTCCAGGTCTGCCCGGGCCACCCCATATCAACCTGCTCTTTACCCAAGCTTCTCACAACCGGATGCTCAAAATTAGGTCCAGCATATACAGCTATGGCCATTCACCTAGAATTTACTTTAAAAAAAACTGTATTAACTTAATTAAGATCTTATATTCAACATCATGTAATCGAAGAAACTACAAAATTACATCGCAAAAGTCTACTAGAAGCCATAATAGTAGTACAGTATTTAATGTTAGATTTAAAAATGTCAGTTTTTTAAATTTTTGGCAGTTTTTTGTTAAGTATATGAAAAACTACAAAGCGGTATGTAATTCAGTATGTTAACGTAACATTATTCAGCAGGTATCTTATGACTTTATGAAGCAAAATTAGTTTATTCTATGGGATGATGCAAAACCTGTGGCCATAGCTGTATGTGTATAATACATCCCCCTTTATAACGCTGCAGTTGGGAGCCATAGTTAAGAGACTGTGCTGTTTGTGTTCCGCTTTATAACGAGAATACTAGTGTTAGTGTAATGGCGTTATGATGCAAATGGTAGCCGTGACCGTACCGCATTATAAAGGGGGAGCACTGTACTATGATTGAGAAAGACTTCTGGTGTCTGTGATGAAAAAGGTTCTGCTGTAAGAGACAGGGTGGTTATAACTGCCCACCAGGGGAAATTAACCGAAGAAGATGAGAAGGACGAAGAGATCTAAACAGAGAAAACTGACTGTGATTAGTTAATAGAAACTGAAAAGTAAAAGCAGAACACTTCTAGTAAGCGCGAGTCAGTCACTCAGTCAGTGCATTATTTCACCGCACTAGCTGGCCTCTCCCGCTGCGGATAATTTAAATGAGTGTCAGGTCAGCGCGCGATGAAGTCCGCTGCTGTTAAAAGGGTGCCTGCCGCACCGAGTGTTTGATGTTGATTGTCTCCCAATCCTGTGTCAGGACCGCGTGCCTGTCACTGCCCGGTCACAATGCATTTACTTAGTGACACAATTCTAATTAGCTTCTAGAGTGGTGTCAGGGCTAGAGAGATAAGGAGAGAGACAGGGGCATAGGGACACCACTGTCAGGCTTTCTCTTTCTCGCTGGAACAAAAAAAAAAAGAAACACTGGAAGGGTATTCCAGTATTGAGCTAACACACGCTAAAGTATCAGGTGTTTCCCAGATACAAACCTGACTTTCTAAATACATCTCTTATGGGAAGGTCTAACTTTGTTTTCTGGTTTTGTTTCTTTTATAGACTGTAGCCAAGGTTTTCTTTACAATTTCACTTCCATCTGATGAAAAACACTTTTACTGTTTTATTACTCAACTGTTTTTTTGTTTGTTGTTTTTTTTTTTTTTTAAAGGGATATACACTTGGAGTTCTTTTTAAAACAAAAACATGCAGTAAATAAAAATTAAGTTTGCCGGGGCCATTCAATCAGTTTCGTTTCACATATCTTAAGAGTGGAACCTCCAGCTCAGTGCTGAGGAGGAAGTGACTCATGTCTTGCATTACCACTTCCTACACTGCAGAAGCTGGTTTTCCTTGTACAATAGGCCTGGGCTCTGGCTCCTATTATAAACCTAGAAGAACAAGTAGAAAAAAACAGCAATGTACTGCTACTCTGGTCTCTCACTGTTGTAAAAATCTGAAGAAAGAGACCTTTAAGCCACTTAAAGTTCATCCAGGCCACTTTAGCGAGCCCTGAAAGTGGGAGCACCTTGAATTCGCTAACCCCCCCCCCCCCCCCCCCCCCCCCCCTCCAGGCATAGCTGTAGTGCCCTTGAGGAGACAGAGAGCAGTGCTAAGCAGGGCTCTTCACCAACTCTCCTGCTGCTGTCAAGGGTCCCCAATCAACCACTGGCTGCCCCCCCCCCCCCCCAAAAAAAGGGTTTAAAAAGGGTCTCTACCCTGTTGGACAAGGTGTCAATCACAGTTCTCTCTGTCACTCAGGAACAGTCCTGGTCAGAGCACATACTTCAGCCGTACCTGAATCAGTACTCGGTGCCTCGTCTCTGTGTGAGATTTCATGAGAACTGAGATAATAAGGATGTCTGGGTGCAGTGACCTGTAGGCAGGTGAATACAGGTTGGTCCTATGAGATGCCAGCACCTTTTACAAAACGAAGAGTACAGCCCTACTTGTGTGGCTGAAAGTACATTGGAGAAGGACAATAAGCACTGGGTTCTGTTGTAGTGCATAGAGCAATAACCAGCCGAAAATAACTCCTTGTATCTGCTTATTCCATATCCCAGAATTGATTATTCTTTAATAATATAAGATGTAATGTCAAATCAAATAACTGTATACATTAAAAGTACCTACTGTACAGTATTTGCAGAATGCACTAGTTTCTACCTACGCAAAGGCTTGTGACGAGATCAATATTCACTGTTTCTGTTAGGAGGCAGATCTACTTCTCTATCCTGTAATCACAGTAATGGTGTTTGCATTATCTGGCAGGGCTAAAAGACAAATAGAATAGAAATAAACAGGCTGAAACATGAAAAGGGGCAAGAAGCATAAACATTTTTGGTGACTTTTGAAGTATGTTTTTTGTCCTTTTTCGCCTCCATTCTAAACACTGCCTCGTCTCTGTAAGGCGCTCTCGCTCTCTGCACTTGGTAAACTACCCCGAGTTATTGACGTCACGTTTTTGATGCCAATCCTGTATGAATGTCTTCCAAATGATTTTTGTGTGCACCAATTTGAATGCCCTTGTTAGGACAGAGGCTTTTGCTTGAGTAGATGAAAGGGCACATGTTTTTGTAACCCAGCATGGCTTTGCATAGCTGGATTCCTCATTAGAACTCAGTAGCCACAAACACAGTAATCAAAAGGCGTGGACCTGCTCAGCTGCACTCATTACCTCCTGCGCCATTATTAGCCAGAAGCCAGCTTTTTTTGTGGCTTTTCTTTATGAAGTTAATGGGCATCATTAACTTCATAAAGAATGCCACAATGAAATCATGATGTTTTACACTTCTAAAAAAGTTAAAAAAAAAAAAAAAAAAACTTTAAAATACAGTAATTTAAAGTGCTTTCTCTCTCTAGGTGTTAGGGTAGACCTATCACCACACAAATCTTAGGCTTGCTGATATCAATGAATGAAACAGCCTAACATTAAATCCTGTTTTGGTATCCTTAAGCACAGTCTTCTTGAAATCTCTAGTCCATCTGGAACACATTGCATTATTTGCAGTTGAAAATAAAGACCCATGTAAATATACTGTATCAGCTTGTTTTTGTTTTTACTACACATATACATGTGTACAGATACTAATATATTCTCTCTCTTTTTTCAGTTAATTTAGCTGATCTGTGTGTCACCAGGTTTGAACCCAGGTTCTTTATAGACTTGGACCCACTCACACTTTCTTTCAGCTTGTAGTCTTGGCCTAGCTTTTCACAAAGGGGATATGGTGCGCTCATTAGATGTTGGTGGCAAGGATCCCCCTTCCCTTGCTGAGTGTAGGAGTTCATAAGAATAAGATAATTAGGATATCTCAGTGTCATGACCTGGTGCCAGTGTGTTTGAATTAGTTTTTACTTAAAGCCATCTGCATGTGTAATCTCAATTCAGCCCCCCATATGCCCTGAACGGTTTCCTCTCTCCCATCAAAAGCGCAGCCGACATAATGACAAGGAAATCAGAGGCGAGATCAACGTGGGTCGAATTAACACTCACGGCAATGGCAGTTCGAAGCCTGACCCTGCTTGATCCGTACGAAGCGCTTGTGCCGGCAACATTATGCAAATGACTTGCCGCCCAAAGACATGAGCGGATGGGATAATGGTGTGTGTGTGTGTCTGTGCGCGAGTGTGTGAAGGGGGGCAATCTGTTAGACAAGCAAGATAAGGTGATGGACCGGGATTCATTTGTGCTTTGCAGAAGGATTAAGAGGAGAAAGGCTAGAGATGGCAGATAACTGAACCCATTTAAAGGGTTTCTCTTGTATTCTCTCTCCCTCTCTCTCTCTCTCTCTCTTTCTCTGTTTTATTTTGCATGTGTAATCCCCCCCCCCCACCCCCGCTTTGTTCGTCAATACACGCAAGTCATTAGCAGACCGGCGGCTGGTTCAAGGTTAGAAGCAAAGTCGCCAAAGAAAGAGATAAAGGCAATAAGAGAATAATGGACAGGGCAAATTAAAATATCAGTTAAGTTGAAACAAAATGAGAGATTTTTTTTTTCTCTAATGAGGAGAATATGGCTGATAGTTAGTAAAGGGAGGGGATGTCTTGCCTTTTTTAAACAGTGATGGATTCCAATAGCAGTTGCCCTATGCCCAGTTTGCACTTGACTCTTGAAATACAAGCATTTTACTTAGATATATTGTCTGTTCATACTGCTGTGAACTTCACAGCCCTTGTGGATTAGGTCAGTCTCACTTTACATATTATAATGTAATTGAGCTGTATTGCGGTAACTGTCCAGCAGATGATAGTGGTGTAGATATTTATAGATTGATACAGGTGCACTCCACTTATAGCGGGTCCTATTAGAACAGAGTTCCGTTTACAACATATTGAGGAGTCATGTCCATACCAAACAACATGGAGTTTAATGGGGAGTTAGTCTGGTTAAAACAGACTCGTTTATAATGGATATACTGTTTAATATGTACAGTTTTCCTGATATTTTGCACAAATAAGGTACATCTGGGACAGTAAATGACAGTCACAGTGGCATTTGTGACATCAGACGGGAAACCATTGCTGTTTACTTGTATTCTTATATTTTTGCTAGCACAGTCATTGTACAGTTTAAACGTATACAATTTTAATTACATTTAGCGAAAATATAAATTTGTAAAATGGTACTACTTATTACATTGTATCGTACGGTCCACAGGGGTGTGTTTTGTACAAATGATCAACTCCCGTTCTTTGGCAGTTAAGCTTTCTTGTATTGTTTATGTTTAAGGTATGTTCACAGTTACATACAGCATTTCGAACTGTGTTTACTACGTACTTCATTTAGAAAGTATTGATTTCCATTGTCCCTTGGCGCCCGTTATAAGTGGAGTGCACCTGTACTAAGCCCCCTAGTTTAAGCAGAATGGGGAGTGAGCAAGGGCCTCTTCACTGACATGAAATCTATTTTAAAAAAGCTATTTGTTCAAGTGTAGATGGTGAGTAGGGCTGGAGTGAGCTACAATACTTTAGCAAGAAGTGTCTAATAAAGTAGGTCTAGCTTATTAATATGCCTTCTGCAACAAAGGGCCTGCCAATTGAGTTAGATCTCAGGAGTGATTCTTCTACACATCCCATAACAATATCCACTGTTTGAAAAAGTGAACCTGTTTTTACCTCTTTTCTATACAGTACCTCCAGTGCGCCAGTTATCATCTGTCTAGAACTGCATTTTAGCTGTAAATTTGATCCAAACTGATATAATTCACTGATAGAACTGATCAAATGAAATTGATGTTGAACTCAAATTTCAGCACTCTGGACAGAGCACTTGGAGTTTTACACATTGGCTTTGCACCTCACTAGATACCCATGTTTCTCTATGTGACTCCTGCTATTTACTAGACTTAACTGCAATTTGCTCTGCAGTAACTGGGATATACCACTGGAAAAATGGTTTTATCCCAAATTCCAATACAGGTCTTGTTTAATTCCCCTGCCTTGACTAACTGAATAATGTTCCTTTTCCATTTTGGGGGGTTTTCCTGCTATTGTCTTAGAAGTTTTAAAAAACTCAATTGAGCTATGCCAGATAGATAACTATTTGTGTTTTGTGATTTTTTTTTTTTTTTTTCTCCATTTCCAAATCAAAACTGCAGACCAAAAACACACAAGTTCCAGTAACAGACGCGGTTGTTTTCTTGTGTTAGTTTTCTAATGAGAAGTTGGCGACAGTGCGAGCTAGTTAGTGGAGGGGGGTGTTCCCTGCGTTTGGAGGAGACAAGTAAATGATGCTGATTTGAGTTGGGGTTGAAAGGTCAGCACAATTCTATCCAGGGAGCATCCGCCTCTCTGTTCTTTGATATCCTGATTTTAAGCCTGAGCTCATGTCAGGGCTAAGGGACAGCACACACATTAAGGAGATGTTAATGGTAGCTTGTTGTATCCAGGGCAATTTCCTTAATTGTTATGAATACATTACCTGTCTAATTGCTGGATTTCAGTTGGATTTTTAAGATATCTGAAGTATGTTGCATTGCATATGGTCCAGATACTTACTGCAAAAGGCCAAACTGTCAATATTGGTAGTTGTCTGAATATTGCTTTTGTCTTTTTAATTAACACGTCTGTCAATTTATCATTTGTATGCATTCTCTTGAAATTAACTTTTTACATTTATCAGTACATATCATATAGCTAAGATCATACCACAGTCCTTGTGCGTCCACAATTCTTATTGGCATCATAAAAAAAAAAAAAAATGAATTTAAGATCATCTGCATTCAGTCCTTGTGTGGAAACAGTATATATATATTATATATATATATATATATATATATATTATATAATAATATATATATATATATATATAAGATCAGCCAACAGTTCTTGCAACTACTTTTCAGCATTTCAGCCCTCTTTCCAATTTTAACAAATACTGTGCCTGTAGTATATGCTTTAGCATTACATGTAGCTATTGACAAGGCATATCCGCAGTGTCAATGTGACAAAATACATTACATCTCCTTAACCCCTAGATTATACCCAGATCTACTACACTGTCCATGTTTCCCGTGCATTTCCACACACACATGTACAGCAATGTACTGTAGGTGGCATTCATCTATTTACTAATATTTGAGAAGATTTTGGTGTTTTTTAGGTCTTATCTGTGTGTGTAACTTCCCATGGCTTCTACAGCAAGAGGGCACAATGGCAGTTTTAAATTGCAAATTAAATACAATTAATTTAATCAACAATTTTCATTTTCATACATAAAAACACAAAACATTTGCCTGGTATACAAACTTCAGTTTCTATTTTATAAAAGTTCTAGTGATTTCCCACTTGTATAACCTATAAATGTTGAACATTTTGAATAAATACAGTTTAATATACAGCATTCCCCCTTAAGGGAAACAGTAATAGCACAATATTGTACACATCACGAAAGTCAGCTATAAGTTAATATGAGAGAGTTAAACCTGCACAAGAAAACAAAAAAAAAATACAGGCCTGTTCTGTATCCCAGCATGAGACATTGCCAGTGGCAGTTTATCTGCTTGCGGAGAGACACCCATGCATGAAAAGAAAGAGACAAGCACGGAGACAAATGTTAGCTCATTTCTTAAGTAATTAGTTGCCTCCCGTGCGGCCGCAGCGATTCAGAACGAGCTGTAATGTTTAATTACTGGCTAAATGAAGAGCCAGACTTCCTAACGGCTGGAGTGACGGCGGCAAGGAAGCGGCGACAGAAAGGCATTGGGAGCAGCGAGATGGAGCTGTCCACCTATCGGGGGGGGGATGGGACTGAACATGCTGAACAAAGCTCCAGAGAGGTGCTATAAACAAAAACTGTGACCCACACCAGGTTGATTAAGTACAAAGGTTCTTAAGGATTGTTTGATGGTTTATTTGATTCCTTTTTTTTTTTTGTTAAATCATGAAAAACATGAAACAAGCTGGTATGTAATGTGTAGAATTATTTCTCCAGCTAGGTTTTATGCTGTAATTTAAATATTGTAATTTATGACGGTTACATAGAAAGTAACCATCACTGTTTTATGCTTGCCACAAGAACCTTGGCACAAGCTGTTTCAGCACCTGAATGGTGTGAAAGATAAGACGGGAACGATAGAGTGTGAGAGAGAGAGCGATACATTTTCTGCGATTACTTATTCAGTTGCTTACAGAGTATTTCAATTCAGAATAGTTCTTCATTACCAAGTTATGTTTTTATTATTCATTGTAATGTTTTATTTTATTATTATTATTATTATTATTGTATGCTGAGCATTATAAACTGAATTGCGGCTGGACAGTGTTATGGGAGAGACATATTGTGTTTCCCATTGGGGAGCTGTAAATACCAGCCACTGAAAACATAAATCTCAATTCCATGTGTGGCTGCTTATAGAGCTTTACATTTATACAAATGATTACCTGTCCTGCGTATCATTCATCCAAATGCAGAGTCCTTTATATTTCTTATTTTTTTGTTAAATTTTTGTAGACTACATATTTTGGCAGCACGATGCAAGGGAGAATTAAACTCTAAAACAGAGTGGTCGCTATTTATTAACATAGCTAGGTATAAAAGGTATTTTAATTACACCCGGAACACACCAAAGGAACAGACAGCACAGGAATGTCCCATTTTCATTTCTGGATAAATTCATTTTTGCAGTTGAATGTCTCACACAATAGATTGGGCCCCCACAGGCTGTTTTCTGTACCCGAGATAAGATTCTTACTGTTATTATTAGCTGTCTGTTATTTCTGTTATTATTCTTACAACCGTTTACATCATTATTTATTTATTTATTTAAGATCTGAGATCATTCTAGTGAATGATCCAACTGCCTCAAAAGTGGATGAACTCGAGCAGATCGGAAACACAGTTACTAAAAAAGAAAAGTAAAAAAGAAGAACGGGAGATGTTCAGAAATCAATAGTGAATTAGCCAGCGCTGTGGCCCAGAAGCCCGTGCGTTGATCCTCGCATGGGAAGGTCGCTGGATTACATCACGGCTCAGCCAACCAGAGACAGGCTACACTGCCTGGAGACACTCTTGACTGTCTGCTGCTCACGTCCAGCTTCCCAGTTCAGGTAGGCTGGGGTCCTTTTTCTTTAGCAATAGTAGATTGCACTTATGTAAGTTTTAAGGCCAGGGCTAATTAGTTGGAGTTCCAAGTTTGCAACATACTGTTTTGTTTTTTGTCAAATACAAAAATAATAATAATACTGTGTTTAATGTAAAAACGACCTTGATATTTATGTGAAACATTCAGTATTTTTCTTTTTTTTTTGTAAAGTGAGGTCAAGTTTGCACTGAAGTAATGCATAGACACATCCACCGTACCACTCAGTCAGTGATTGATTGTATATCTCTGGATCATTTAATTGAAGTTCATCTATAATAACAAACATTTTTAGCACTGACTTGCTAGACAAACTTCTTCCACATGACACTATTCCAAATTGGTTTCCCACTTTAAAAAAAAAAAGAAAATTATTAAAAAACTTGCTGTATGCGACAGTTTTAAATAATACCATGTAATCTATGAGATTCAGTAGGTGTCAGTCTTCTTACTAGAACTGATGCTGTAGAAATCGTCTACCAAAACCTCATCTCACAAAGAGAAGTACTTGTTGAGGGAAGAATCTCAGAGCAGAAAAGCAGTTTCCACTGCAAGATAGCTCTTTTTTCATGCACAGTCCACTGAACGATTCCCATTGTTCATCACAGATCCGTGATGTATGAGCTGAGCAGCCTGATGGATGTATCAATTCAGCAGGCCGACATGATGATGAACACAAGGCCTAAAGACACCCGGCGAGCTGGAGAAGTGGCAGCTCCCAAAGAGTCATGCCCCCTTTCTCACAACCCAGCGCCCGCCTCAGACGCTATGTTTATTGCATTTCTTTATTCATTGTTACTTTTTATTTATTTATTTATTTGCATATTTGTTTAATTATTTTAACCAGCACACACACAAAAACCATCACGGTGATGTATCTCGTCTGAAATGGTATAGTGTCAAAAGTGGCAATGCAAGTTTAATCACATTACGCAATGCTTTATAAATTATACATCCAAGAAGAATGAATAAACAAACTCTTTGGTGCTTTTGAATAAGAATGAACCGCTTGAGAAATTTCTGTGTGAACAAAAGTGATTAGCCTGTTTGTCTGGATTTTCTGACGAGGATCGAGATCCAAAAAATTGTAATTTTAGATAAAAATGTATTGATTAAAAAAATATATATTAAGAAGAAACACTGGGGAAGAATTATTGCAGTAGTTATTACTAAATAAGTGTGAATTACTTCACAGGTGTATTTTTTTAACCAGGATGAAGCAAAAATGCCCCAAAATATAAAACAAAATCAAGTAATGGAATTTATAGGGTGAAAATATAGTGTGGTTAGTTTCTATTTTTGGAATGGAATAGATCCTGTCAGCTTAAGAATTCCAGTAATTGAACCTGATGTGACAGAAGCAGGAAGCTAAGCAACTCTTGCATGAGAACAGGAATTTAGTCATATAGTGGTGTGTTTGTATTCCTTCTGTGCAAGAAGTCTTGAATCCCCAGTCTGTATGTCATAATGTACAGAGCGAGTGCAGAAAGTGGACTACGCTTTGGGTTCAAAAATGCTACAAGTGAGACTCTATAAAGGGGATCTGTCATTGTGGTGGAGTGGGTGTGCTTATTTATAAAGGCCTGTGTTAAACAGCATGGGGTTGTTTTGTACAGTTTTTCTTAAAAAATGGCTCCAGTAAATCTTGTACACAGGGGGTGATAAATGAGGCACCCGGAGCGCCTGCTGCTTGTTTCATTTATTCATTTATTTATTTATTTTACACTTCAGCTCAAACAGTGGAAGTCCGTAAGTCTGTTTGAAATGCCGAGCACGAGACAGAGACAGAGACAGAGACAGAGAGAGGTAGAGGGAGAGGGGACAGAAGGTCTGAGCGTACTCAGTTTAATTTTACCTGAGGGGGGCCAGATTTCTCTCCAGCTCCTAGAACAACAAATATTTTTCCTCATTATTAATTAAGCACAGAGGAATAAGAGGGGCAGCGAGAAAGCAAGGTTAATCGACAACATCTTAGAAACAAGCCCCTCAATGATTTACAGCCCTGGTTGCAGGCAGGCCCAAGCAATGCGTGCCCGGCTTCTCTACCTGTTAGCTACGAATAAACAAAAGCTGCTAAATAATGAATAGCCTTGCTATATAGCTGCTGAGGCGCTGTTTAAATTAATAGAGATTAGGAATGTAACCCTGTAGAGAGCATGTGGGGATTTTTCATTTATTTATTTATTTATTTATTTATTTGTCGTATTGCTAAAATATTTACAAGGAAAGTTTGTTCCGTGAAGCTGGCATAGTGCATGCAGCGCAGCAGAAGAAGTGACTGTTGCTATTCATCAAGCCCGGGTAGCGTGATTAAACGCCAGCTCTGGCCAACACATCATTTAAAGAGACACGGGCTGTAGTTGAACTCTGCCGAGTGAAAGAAAGCACACTAGAGTGCCAGTTCTTGGTTCAGTAGGGGAAAGACCCCTGTGTTATTTATTATCCACATTGTGTTCCTCTTCACTCCTGGGGTGCGTTCCCTGGCTGGTCTGTCGCTCATTTGAGTCCAATACAAGAGATACAGAACATAATACAAAAGCATATGCTCACAAACTGAGAAAAGATTAACATTAAAACACTAGCATTACTAATTGGCCTTCGGTCATAGTCTAGCAGAACCACCTTAGATCACCTTCCATTACCAAACCATATTCTAGAAAGAATGGGTTGTATCTGAGCTGATGTGTCCTGCAAGGAATCTGATTTCTAAATTGCTCCAATTAGCCTCCAACTACTTTTGGCCCAGCCAAATAAATGTACTGCAGCATATTTTGCACTGACTGAGGTAGTAACAGTGGAGGGTTAAAAGGCTGAGACTGCTAATACTCACTTCATGAGTGGTCAAAATCCCCCTCTACTGGTTGACTACATCGCACAGCTCAGTCTCCCCCCTCCTCACCCCTTAAACCAACCTGCCCAGATTCTTCAGCACACCCTACATGTCCTTTCCCTTGGGCCGGCCCTCCCAGAATGCATTAGATTGCCCCTGTAGTCCCCAAGTAAAGACAATCTAACTGACCAGCCCTTTAATATCCGTGCTGCGCTCGCTGTCACTTGTGATTGCGATGGCCAGGGATGAATATTGTGCCCCGGGTGTTCCTTTCACCTCCACTGACATTTAACTAAAAACACAGTACATCTCAGCTGACTACATGAGACATACTCTTCTGCAGGATGGGGGCTTGAAGGAGGGGGGGGGGACCTTGTAGTGAGAAAAGGGTCAAGGACCTGCTTACCAGTCCATCATCATCTCCATCTTATCAGCACAGTAATAATTTAACGATAAAATAAATTATAAAAAAAAAAAAATCATAATCCTGGGTCCTGGAATTGGAAACATGTGTGTGAGGGTTAAGAGATTGCATGTAGGTGGATTGTGCCCTAGGGCCTTTGTTGTGTGGAGGAGAGAGAAGGAAGGGTGAGAGGGAGAATGAAAGTGTCCTTCTGTTTGACATATTGCACAGCATGTCGCTTCTCTTTTTTACGGTTCTGCAATCTTTAGCATTTCACAGAAGGGTCTTCGAGTGCAGGTTAACTAGTAGCCAGGGGCCAAAAGAACTCAGTGTGACAAATGGGAGACTCAGTTGGAAAGGGGATGTGATAGTGGAGAGTGGAATGGAATAGGTTGATCAGCAGTGTGCTCAGTTGCGCTCTTCCTAGATGTAGATACTGTGTGTATGTGTGTATGTATGTATGTATATATATATATATATATATATATATATATATATATATATATATATATATATATATATATATATATGCAGCACTGTCACTGACATCTGAACTGACCAGGAACTTCTCTTTTGTTTCTATTCCTACTTTTTACTGAACACACTTTTAAGACCAAGGCCATGTTGCATGGGAGAGACTGAACCGCCTAATCTCCACAATATTTGAACATAGTTGACCACCTAGAACCAAGAAGCAACAGTAAAATGATGTCAAATTCTTAGTCTCCTGCACACAAGAAGTTCAGTACAAAGGAATGATGATTTGAGTGTTTTTTGTTATTTTTTTATTTATTTATGCACGGTGGCAATCTGGAGGTATTTGACATTTTGTTGTTGCTTTTTCTGGCTGTTGGGCGTGTTTAGAGTTCTGTTTGAATCCAGCTACCCAGCTGTGTAGGATTAGGACACGGGAAGGTCAAGCAAATTATTCCCCCTCCTACCACCCCCCAGGGCTACGCATGATCTCTGGCCTCCAACAAAACAAACATCTCAGAATGTTAAACATGAACTCCTTCGTAATTAACTATTGCTTTCCTCAATAAGATCAATACCCAGTGGCTATTCCACTGCCATCAGATTGCATGACAGTTTCAGGTGCATTCTTTGTGATGCTTGAGGTGCTCAGGCTAGGATTGTAAAAATGATTTTTTTCTATGTCTAGGTTGGTTGCTGATCACAATGTTGCATGACTCTTGATTTTTTCTGGGCCACTCATATGAAGTTTTCTCATTCGTTTGCTCTCTTTTTAATCTGCCCCTCCTAGACAGAGGTGGGCTTGTTTCACACATGCATTAGTTCAATACATTCAGCAAACAGATTAGAGGGGGCCTTATCAGAGAAAGGGAGTACGTGATAATGGTTTTCATCAAATCCCCTTGCTGTCACAGATTAAAACGCCATGGCTGGAGAGTATTAGCAATCTCTTTTTTTTTTTTTTGTCTTATCGTGCCATCGGATTCCTGAGCCAATCTATCGTAGCAGGCCTGCTAAAGATACAAGGAGAAGTCAGTTCCAATCTGATAGGCGATTGTTTTTTTTCTCTCCATCGCTGATCCTTGTTCTTGTCATCGATCGTTGTTTTGCCTGGACTCTTGTCTCCTTGCTCTGCAGTCCTGGTTCTCTATATCTCTGTGTTGGTTGTTGGTGGTAGGGGAGTGGGGGGTCACCGCTGTGTTCCTTTAAAGCGATTGATCTCTTGGTCTCAGAGAACAAAGGGAGACAAGCAGAAGTGAAGAGAGGCACAATCCACTTGGAAGGAGCTACAAAGGTTCAATTACAGGGGTTACTTTTTTTGTTATTTTATCTCCTTTCATGCTCCTTATGAATGGCGGATTCTGAAGTCAACAATTTGACGGGGCTCTGAGCACAATGCAATTAGAACTAGTCGTCACTTAAAGCTGGGAATTCCCAATGACTATCGACATTAGGGCTGGCAATCTCATACTGACCACTCAAGGGTCTAAAGGGGTCTTTATAGACAGTTGCCTTTATCCCATTGAATTTGCAGTACGGTGTGATTCGTAATTTTCAAACATTGTCAGAGCATTGTGAAAACAGGAGGGTACATGATACATTCACTTCGTGATAAATATATATATATATATATATATATATATATATATATATATATATATATATATATATCTATATATATATATTAGGGCTGCAACGAAGGGTACATTTGACCATTGAAGGTTCTGAACACTTTACCGAAGGAAGATTCAAACCTTCTATGGTATTAATATGATACTAAGCAATAAAAGCAATAGTCTTTATTTCATATCTTTAAAATTTCACAGTAAACATAACTAACATGTTTCAACCCATAGGTCTTCTTTAGAGCAGAGTCTTTTATTGAGAACTTGGTGTGGATATGGACCACTTGACCACACTGTCTCCTAGTCCCTCAGCTCTAACCACTAAACTGCACTCCCTCATAGTCACTAAATACTGCTAGTCCACAGTTTCTCCTAGTCTCTCATCTCTAACCACTAGGCCACGTTAACAACTCACTAATCTCAATCCCATGTCTGGCTGGTAGATCAAGAACAGTCCAAGCATTCTTGTTGTTCTTCAAACTTTCCAGAAACTCTCACTAATTTTGTGTTTTGTGAGCTAAGGAATGTAAAACACAAGGAAACACTGTAATCTGGAGGATTTAACCTCCTACCCCGGGTCGTGCTGGCAGCTGCTCGCCGCTTGCAGAAAATTAAACCTGAGATTGATTTCAAAGCAGGCAAGGTATGCATATAGGAGCAGGGCTTGATTGGAGTTTGACATTAAGTGACATTACGTCACTTCCCAGACACACATTTACCTTCAGATTGGCTTGTTGGTAGGCAGATTGGAGCGTGACGAAGTAAGGCTCGTCAGTTTTTTGGGTTTTTTTTTTTTTTTTTAAATGTGTCTGGCTAGTTAATGAGTCCTTCTCATCTTCAGATGAATATATTGGCCTTGTCGCTTGAAGGAATTTATTGTCAGTAAATAGGACTCAATATTCGAAGAAGCCATGTAATAAGATATACATATTTAATGAGCTGAAATAAAGCGTACAAGGAGGAAAAGCTTTGAGATTTTTCTTTTTTTCCCCCTCTGTCCTTGTTTGCTGGTTTTATAGACTATTTCTCACCAAAGCTCCAAATGTCAGAGCTGTTGTTAATCCCTGTACAGCAAAACTAATGAAGTTGCAGTCTGTTGCAGCACTTGCGTCAGGACACAGGAACTCTTTCCACAGAGAAGTGCTGTGAGAAGAAGTCCGCAGGTCCCTGAAGAGTCGTTAGCCAGCTTGTTTTTATCTGTTGTGAAGATTATTATACTGGTTAGCCATTTAGCAATACATGTTCCTTCCTAATGAAGCTCGATCCCCTGGCTAGGGTAGTCTAGGCTAGTGAAGATACTTGTATTTATACAGCGTATTGCTATAATCAGGCTTTCACATTCACAAAGACGCCCCATTATCATGCTTGGTTGAAGGAAGTGAAGATATTATACACAATAGCCTGGGCCATGTTCACAGAGTTAAAATCATATTAAAAACATATAAATCACTGAGGAACTTCTATGTGCAACATAGTTGTTTCTTGCTAGTTTCTAACTGTATATAATCAATTCCAAAAAACCTTCAGAGCTAGGCTGGGGGAGTACAGTTGTTTGTGAAGAATTTAGCCTTGTCATGCTGTTTCATTCATATTTAATATACATTCTGAAGTTCAAAACTATAAAACAACTACTAGCAGTATTTTGTAAATTCAACGACAAACATTTCAACTTTGAGAAAGACTTTGTTCGAAACTGCATTTCAGTCATGTTCTGGCAATATTGTTTAGACTATATCACCTATATCAAAAGTCTTTCAATTTTGAGATGGCTTTAAGTGTTAGAATAGCTTAAAGCTTTTATACCCAGATATGTTTGTAACTACAATTGTCCTCAAAGAATCAACGGAGTAGCGTATAGTGTGACCCTGTTACAGTGCTTTATTGAATGTCTTACTTCGAGTCCTTTGCTGGAATTGCTATATGACCTGTAGAAGGGATCCTGTATGAACTTGAAATCTTGTGGACCTCTTCTGTTTTGTACTGGGTCTAATAAAAGCCATTTTTCTTGTCGATTCATAAAGTAGGAAAGGGCCAGATGCCTCTGCATGGATGTACATTTGGCAATTGTCAGCACAGCAGCTACAGGCCATGACTGATAGATAAGAACTTGTTTGGCTGTTCCGAAAAAAAAAAAAAAAAATGCATTCACAAATTATGGTCTTTCAGCTCAGGACTTAACTAGTAGAATATTGTATTTTACAACTGCCTGCAGCTGGAATATTTTAGTAGTTAGTATTTTACTCAATATTACCTCAGTAGACATTGTACAACAAACCTGGACTGCTTTTTAGCTTGAATTGATTATTTTAAGCATTCAGTAAAGTTTTAGAATGCTTTTCATACTTTACTTAGTATAAACTAAATACACCAATTCTGTCCTGATAAATAAGGGGGAGAAAAAAGAAGTGGTGGGGGTGAGGGTGTGGGGCGTGCCATTATTCGAATGCAGCAGCAATGGCTCTCTCTGTCATTTCACCATTATTATGAATAGTGAGCATAATGCATTGGCGTATGAATGGGATTGCCCGCCTGATTGTGATATATAGGTTTTCATTACAGCTCTCCTAACCCTGCCATTCGGCATGTGGAAAATTCTATTTATTCCCTAATTTGTAAAAATTCCCTCCCTATCTGACACCAATCAGAGGGCTGTAATTGTCTGTTCAGACCTGCCGGCAGAGCGCTGATGAAGAGCTATGTGTGAGTGTGTCTGATCTGGCTGTCCGGGCCAACTGCCCCACTATCCCATGCACGTTAAATTCCAGTGCGCAATTAATAACTATTTGCAAATGGCAGAGGAATCATATTCCAAGCCTGTATTCCACAAGCCCCGGTCACCTTCCATTACAAGCAAAGAAAGTGGGGGGTGACATAAATCCCAGCCAGGAAAATGAGAAGAAAAGAATAAAAGACAGCCAATGTCATGAATTGCTAAATTAACTAAATTAGTTCTTCACGCTCTGCTGCGTCATTGTAAGGATTTTAAGTTGAAAATAACCACCTTAAATATACCAGCAGTAATTTTCAGTAGGGAGCATGGGAAGGAAATATGTATACAGTATATGAAATAAATTAATGTTAAAGAAAGGAAAAAAGAAAATTCAAAAACGAGGATCAGAATGAATAATTGCTAAATTAGTGGTAAATGAGTTATTCACACGTTAATGAATCATTTTAGGGTTTTAAGGTTAAATAAAAATTAACAAATGAAAGAATTACTATATTATATTATACTATTGCCCCCTCGTTCTTTTTTCCATTCCACCCTTACCTCATTTGAGTTTTAATATGCAGATGCCTAATTTAAGGGAATATTGAGAAATCCGTTTTACATGTTAACTCGATTATTTTGATTTATGATGCAACCTTATGCAGATATTGCTAAATCATTTCTAGATTCACCCCCCCCCCCCAAACATTTTGCACTTCTTTTTATTGGTCTTTGTTGTTAACTAGTTTAGTATTTTATTAGCTCCTTTTAAGTGGACGGCTTTCTTGACAAACACGCTATGCAGATCAGCCTCCACTTGTTTCTGAGCGCAGGGGATAATGGATGTCTAATTGACTCATTTCGATGCTTTTTGCCTACAGGAGGGCCTTGCATTAAATGTTTGATTGCCTTAATTTACAAACACATCATTAGGTCCACCTCGGCCCACTCTTAATAAGGACTTTATGAGGCTTTTTTAAAAGTCTCCTGCTCTTGTCTTCCCGATTCGTAAGCGTAATTAAGTCAAATATTTAAAAATATGGTAATGTGGACTTGTTTGAATAAGTGTTCTCAATTTCCATAATTTCATTATTACGTAAAACACACTAATTATTTGAAAGTCTGCACATTACTGGGGAGAAATCTTCAGCTAATAAAGATGAAATTGTCCTTTAGTGATGGTCTGGCTTGAGCGCTCCTTCAGTTCTAAGTGAGGTTAGTCAGTGATACCAAAAGGCAGAATAGCTCCTTAAAAAACTGCATCTTTTGCATATATTGATACCATAAGACTCCAACAACAGAGCTACAGAAGTTTCGTTCAGTAGAATTCACTTACCTTCCTAACAAGTTTCAATAGTTCTAGGCCTCCTCAAGTTTACATTATGTTCAATACAATAAATGAGTTGTACCAGTGTGTAGGTCTGGAAACCTGTGTCGTTAACACTCCTGCCCGCCCTCCTATTAGAAATCAGCTGAGCAATCCCTAACTTAGTCCTTTAGGCCACCTGATATTCCTTAGAAGTTTCCAACCCAACTGACCAGATCACAATCTTGTGCACTGCTTGACAACCTACTTATCCTATGAATGTTGCCTAAATGTTTTCAAGTTGTTACTAAATGGTGTTGATATTCCAGACATATTAACCACACTGGAAAGAAACCCAGGCACACAGAGCCTGTCCACTCTGGATAAGGTCAAACCTTTGACCTTGTAATTCCTCTTTTTTGTTTCAAACTGTAACTGGCCTTGATAAATACAAAAAGAGCAGAAAATGTTTGCATAAACCCTGTTCATTTTTACTAGCCCACACAAATTATCAGTCATTACCCAAGTTTGTCAGCAACTGTGTGCCAGAGGGGTTAAAAAAAAGCAATAACCATACACTCTATTAAGCAACAGTGTTGTTGCGAGTTTCTGTTTAATTAAAGGTTTCATAGATATTACTGTGGGAATTAGCTGATCCATAAAAAGGAGTCAGTTCCTGTAAGTGTTTCAGCAGTGTTTTAGGAAGCAAGCACACTATAAAAAACAAACAAGCACATTTTTCAAGAGTATGTCATCATTGACGTTTGATCTACATACTTATGGGACAGTGTCTGGCCCACAGGTAACCAAAACTGAAAATCGAATTTCCTTTTAATAATAAAGGGCTTAATTAAGCTTTAGGTGAGCCAAGACCTAAATGTTTAGTCATTTCCAACTGCAAGATCATAATAGCACATTATAACCAGGCAGATGTATGCATCCCATACTACTGTATAGTAACCCCTAGAAACAAAAACAAAAAACTTTGGTGCTGGAGTGCCATTTCAGGTCGAATTAGTATAATAAATGATTAAGGGCTGTAGGACCTGGTCATGTGGTTATTTGGTTCTATTTAATAACTTGGTTGGATCAAATAGCTGGACTGTGGCGATGCTGCCCACCCTGGCAGTACATCATCATCTTTTGTTTCATATGAAGTCCCACTACAGGTCAGCAGTTCAGTACGGACACATATTTCTGTCTGAGTTTGACTGCAGCGGAAGTAGGAGCTGGTCTCGGCTATCTGTGAACAGCAAAACCTCTTCTCCCATTCCACGATGGGGTGTTTTCAGATGTACAGTAACAAGTCAGCTCACACACTGTTAGCTTGCTATCTGATGGTGTAAGACACTAGGCTAGCAGACCAAGCCACTGGAATGAATGATTAAAGGAAGCCACTTTTCCTCTTTACTGGAATAAAGCTGGAACAAAAGAATGTTGCGAAGGAAGCAGGTGCGAGCTGGGTTCCGTGATCTGCACAGGGCGATTCCTGAATTCCTAATCAGCTGCTAATCAGGCAGATGTATCCTGCTCCAGTTCCAGACCGGGCAGTCATTCCATTAGACACTAGGACACTGGATTCAGAACACTGGGATGGAGGTAGATCATATTGCCAAGGGGATTATAAACTTAGTGATCAGCTAGGCGATCCAGCAGATACTTTACTGTTTACAAAACACATTTGTTTATACCTTGGCCACATATTTCATATTTTCCTGTAATAAGTTATTTGTACATTATGTGTGTAAAAAAAACAAAACAAAAAAAAAAACGTACCTGCTAAAGAGGTTAAGAGAGTTGCCAAAAAGTTCAACGAAAGAGATCTATGAATCTCTCTGTATGCTGATTGGCTGTCAGTTACATGTCTCAAGCCCTCTATTCAGATATCAGAAATCAGGTTCTGGCTTTGTGCACACTCCCAAGTATATGGCACATGTTTGGAAAAATTGCACTGTATATAACAAGCCCAGAAAAGGGGCTATAAAAAGTGAGATTAAATCATCTGGTTTCTTGGAAAGGCATTCAGTAGGCAGAAGAAGCAATAAAACATACAGCAAAGTAAACACAATTACAGAGGAGTACCAATTACATACAGTGACATACTGTACTGGAGCTATGTGATCCTGTAAAATAGACTTAAAAGCGCTTTATTTCTGGAGGTGCATCAATTCTCTCTACTTTGGTAGTGCTCATTGAGTACAGCATTCAGATGTGAGCGTATCTGCATGATTTACCAGTACAGGTGGACAGTTTTATTAAGCTGCATGGGCAGCTTCCCCTGATTCTCAGTGCTGATGTTCTTCAGTCCAGTGTTCTGAATTGTAATATATAGTCCTGGCAGATGGGGAATTACCTGAGACCCAACAGAACTCATTACAAGTTACACACAACCAACCACCTAGTGAACATTAACGGTTGTCTCGCTACAAAAAAAAAAAAAAAAACACGATAAAAGAAGTGTTTACGGTCACCAGAGCTAAGCGGTCACCTGCTCTTAATAGCTTGTAAAGCCAGAAAGAATTCTGTGTTCCCCTTTAAGGACTTGTTGATGTATTGTTCGGCACTATCCTGTGGAAAAAATTTAACTGTGTTTTTAAAAGGCAACATTTGGTATTCTCTGCACACCCTTAACAACCACCAGCCAGACTACAAATGAGCCAATGACCTGGGAGGGAAAGGTATTCGATCCCATTGCCAACACCCATTGCATGTTCACAGCAGATAAACTCTTTGCACTAGGAATCTGTTTAGTCATGTGTATTGAGCCAGAAAGTCTTGACCTGGCCTTAATCCTCACCACCTAGCCTGCCTTATACGAGACATGGTGAGGCTAGCACTGACATGGAGTAGTCAATAATACATTTTGCTTTCATGAGGAAATTATCTGTAAGTAGCATTAACGCAATTCTGGATAATGATGCAACTTACTCTTCATATTGCGCCTGAGTATTGTCACTTCCTATAGATCGGCCTGTCCCTGCATCCCCGGCTGTGGGAAACATTAAATAAAGAGCACCCCTGAGGAGGCTGGGTGTGCTGTTGGATTAATGGGCTGCCAAGGTCTGCCCCGGGCCTTTTGCCTGCTCATGGGAGGAAGGGGAAAAAAGCAGCAAGCTAGCACTGAAAAGCAGCGCCCTCTGCTGCAGGCTTTTTAAAAACACTGCCGAGGATCTTTTGCTGTTGTTGAGGAAGCCTAGTGTTTCCATCTGGGCAAGGGAGAAAATATAACCTATTCCCTTACTAGCCTTTCCATAGTTGTGGTGACATTTTACCACCTGGTGGCACTGTTTGCTTAGCTAAAAATCCCAGACAAAGAAACTGCAGTTACAACTTTTCAACAGATTCAAACCACAGGAAGAACACCAGTGTCCCAGCTAAGGACATTTCCACAGCGCTACCCAAGCTCAACATGCAAGTATTTATTATCCAGAATAGAAGACAGTGAAACTGGAACATTATACACAATATTAATACACAGACGGGACATTTAAGGACTGAATGTAGTTTGAATTTTCTTTAGAAAAAAAAACAGATAGAGAAAAATCTTTTTACTAGAGAAGATCTTTTGGAAGGAGATAGTGTTGCTGAAGACCTACAAGCCAAAACGAGTGTAAGCCCATATTCTTTAAAAACTGCTATCACTCGTGTTCCTGTAAGGCAAAGCGACCGCTGGGGTATGAAGAACAGTTAAACACCCTGAACTAAATGAAATTTCCTTTTCAAATTTAAAAAAATATAAAAAGTGGTGAAGGGGAAAATAGGAGAAGAGAGAGAGGCACAGACAAAAAACGAAATAGAGAGACAGTGTGAAACAGAGAGCAAGAGAGAGGGAGGGAGTTAGGGAGGGACGGAGGGGGCATTTTTGTGGTTATTCCTTCTGTCTGACATAGACAGTGAACACAAATATTATTCATTAACAGTAATCTGCCATTTTAACACTGATATATGGCCCCCAGGCACCCAGCCGCTGGTTCATGTCCTCGGCTATAAAACACAGGGACAGTTTAAATATGGACCTGCTAGGCTGGGGCCTGGCAGTGATCTGTCTCTCCCACCACCCCCCCACCCCCCCTCTCCCCAGAGCACAGGTGCCACGCCACGTTCCGCAAATGAACACATTTGTAGCGGCCCTACTTTGATGGCTCTATGATTCCTGACGGGTCAATAGAAAGCAGCCTGATCTGCCGGGAGTGTGTCAGCAAGGAGATAATGGAACATCTCCCTGTATGGAAAAGAACCACAGAGCAGAGCTCTGCCTGACTGGGTGCCTCAGTTCAAGTGTGTGTGTGCGCGTGCGTGTGTGTGTGTGCGTGCGTGTGTGTGTGTGTGTGTGTGTGTGTGTGTGTGTGTGTGTGTGTGTGTGTGTGTGTGTGTGTGTGTGTGTGTGTGTGTGTGTGTGTGTGTGTGTGTGTGTGTGTGTGTGTGTGTGTGTGTGTGTGTGTGTGTGTGTGTGTGTGTGTGTGTGTGTGTGTGTGTGCGTGCGTGCGTGCGTGCGTGTGTGTGTGTGTGTGTGTGTGTGTGCGTGCGTGTGTGTGTGTGTGTGTGCGTGTGTGTGTGTGCGTGTGTGCGTGTGTGTGTGTATAAAATTGAGTTTCTGTAATGTACCTGTCAGTTGTTCTTTAACTTGGTGAATTGTTTGTTGAATATTCTATTATCTGGTAGTTGTGTGGATTTCTAAACTGTAACTGAATGAACTGCTGTCCTTTTGAAAAGGGGATTAGCTGCACTTTTTTAATCCTTACAGGCAGAGGACCATAGTGAGGTCCTCATACTGGAGGTCTCACTTTGACAGTAATGCCAACATGCCGTGGTTATTTGCCTGTCTCAAGTCCTGTAACCTCAGAGTAACCCTTAAATCCGAAGCTGGTAATTATTACCACGGCAATAAGCAATTTTCCAGGGGTATGAGGATTGATGGCACAGTCCGACCACATTGCAGCCTCATTTTAATATGAGGGTTCTGTTTCATACAGTGAAAATCCATAGTTCTTCATAAGGTAGTTTGTTCTCATTAGAGCCCTATTGAATATAAAGTAACATGTTTGTGTTGGACACCGGTGTAATCTGATAACCCAGCCATGTAGACGAAAATCAATCTACTTAACATGTCAACTTGACAAGAAAAATGTGCATAGAAAACACATCAGCTTTTCAGGACAGCCTCTCTCTGAGTAAAGACAAGACGACCCTCCCAGCTCTACCAGGGTATGGGAGGTGCCTCAATAATTATCCATGAACAGAATCTCCCAGCACCTCTGCATGCTATGTGTCTCTTACTGCAATGTTCATTTCTTCAAGATGGCAGATCAGCAAAGTTCATATTTATCCAAATTATATATGGCTAAATGACACTGATTAAACTTTTCTGATTGCATTGTCTGTAAGGAGGGATCTGGGGTTTATTCTTTATATTATTCTTTATACACACCCAAACCTAAGGGAACATTTTCAAACACTCTTTATATTAAGTGCAAGTTTCGTGAGTAGTGCCCAATGCCGATCATTTCTTTCTTTCAAAGAGGTTTTATTTTTGTGATGTAATGGTATGGTATACTGTATCTTGATAAAGAAAATAACAAGTTCCCCTAAGAAATGTCAGCATAACCAATTTATATTACAGTAACGAGTGCAGATCACAAATAACTGTTTAATGTTAAATCTGTTTAATTTACCTTGCTGTGTGTATAGTTGTTTTTACTGGGTCACTGTGTTATTCAGGACTGAGTGTAAATACCACTTGACTATATTAAAATGCCGAAAACATTTTTAAAAACTGGGATCCGGACTCTCTGTTGATCTCTTTTCCCAGTGTAACAGCAGTCAAGGGGAAAGGTTTCTCCATCGTGATTTGGATCGTGGTCTCCAGCACTAGCCACCCGCAGCAATCCAGCACTGCATTGTCACTGCCTAAAACCCCGCTCTCAATGAGCTTGCTGTTCCTTGGCAACAATCAGGTTACAGTTCAAGGTGGTGTGGCTCCAAATGTAAAAACTGTGGGGAAGCCAGTAACCGTGCAAGTGTCTCTCTCCTACCTGAAATGGAGGCCTGGGAACACAAAACACTCCCCTGCTGTGCGTTAGCGCAGAACTGAAGGAGCTGCTGCCGCCTGTATAAAGCTGCTCTCTGACGAGGCGCAGACAGTTTGATTTAGTGGTCCTTTGTTGTTAATGGTCCCCTAAACAGAGTTTGCATGATGCCTTTAAAAAAAAAAAGGAGCTGTTAGGTTATCTTTGAAATTTATGAAATCTATGTTTCTAATATCCCATGAGCCTGCCTGTATCAGCGTTATTAAATCAATAGGGGATGATTACATTGAAAAATCAATGCCAGGCTGTAATTGCATATTAAGAAGTTATTTTCTGTATTGATAATGATAATATGCGTGTTTACATTTCAGATGATTAAAATCAATGTTATAAAGTGAGTTATGACAACAGCCCCTGACCAGACATCTTTATGGAGCACGTTTAATAGGATTGTTGATGCTTTGCAGGGATTGTCTCCATTTATCTAGAGTACTGGGCAGGCCTGTGTGTTTCTGCAGCTCTTGGACACTGCCTGCCTATTGCTTGCATTCAGACAGAAGAGCCTTTCACAAGCTGCATGAACTTTTCAGTGAGACTTTAAATGCTTTGGTTGAAAGGTTAGAGACATAGAGCTTTCCCAGTGAGGTCACTGGCTTCCATAATCAACACTAAGGCATGCATTGGTTCTATAGGGAAATGAACTGCATTAGAAGAAAAAAGCAGCAAATGTTAGCTGATTAGTACTTTTAACAGTCTTTATCAATCAAATGGGTAACATTTCCCAAATTGTTTTTTGTTTTTTGTTTTTGTTTTTTTATACAAAACCGGCCATTGTCGGAATCTTTCCCTGTTCATGACTAGTTCAGACGTGTGACTTTGGATGTGGAGCGCAGGCTGCCTGCTGGCTATAGTAGCGTACCATGATGACTTATATATTATAGATCTAGTCAATGAGTAAGTAAGTGCCTGATTTTTTTCTGGTAAAACTTAATTGTAACCAACCTTTTTAGAAAGTTGTAGTTTTTGATATTGCATTGTGAGTATGTCATAGTGATTTTCACAAGATTTGTTGTTGTATTTATATATATATTTGTTTATTTTAAATTTGGAATTGGCAGTTGTATTTTACCCCATTTTCTCCCCAATTTCAAATAGCTGATTTGTAAACCTGGCTCACCACTGCAACCTCTGTGCTGACTTGGGAGACTAAGGTGAACACACGTGTCCTCCAAATGTGTGCCATCAGGTACCTTAAAGCTACAGTGTTGGAGGACTGTGCAGCTCTGGGCCACTTGCAGGCAGGCTGAGGACACCCTGCCCTAATCTAGCCCCTCCCCACTCCAGATGGCGCTCTGCCAATTGTGAACTGCCCCCTGGGAATTCCCATCTGTGGCTGACAGTGGAATAGCCTGGATTTGAACTGGTGACCTCCAGGCTATAGGGTGCATCCTGCACTCCACACAGAGCGCCTTTACTGGCTGTGCCACTCAGGAGCCCCTATTGTTGTATATTTTAATTGTTAAAAAAAAACTAAAATATAAGCATGATGCAACTACTGTGCAGTTTGTTTTTTGGACTTGAAGAAATTACTATTAAATTAAGTGGGTAAGTGGCAGCTGCAGTAGACACATTTAGTGCTCGCAGAGTTTCAGTAGACTTCCTAATAAGAGAACTTACCCTTGCAAGGGGTTTGAGCTTCGGGGAGCACATTTCAATCCATCGACGGTTATTGGGGACATAACCTCGTCCATTAGCGAAAGTGTACTGGAATAATTTCCCTCTCGTACCTGCTTGGGGGTGGTTGGAGCAGGTTGTCAGGGACACAGGCTCTCAGAATTTCACTAACCTCTCCGCACAGCGGCAGTGGGATCCAGGCGACTCGGAAAGCTATAAGTTTAATTAAAAGTTTTTCCTTCTAGGTGACCTATTTTTTTCAGCCAGGAAAGAGAGAAGCAGTTTGAAAGACAGTCCTGATTACCGGCTAGGAAATAAAAAGCAGCATGATCTTTAGAAGAACGGGGAGTAGATTCCTGCAGCAGAGATGGGCTTGTTTTCATGTGGAAATGAGCCCCGGTGCACTATTCTTCTTCATTAAGTTATTATAGCAGAGCTGCTACAGAGGACCAGCACTCCAGTGATTCATTCTGCCTGCAGAGGACCAGGGTAGCCTTGTTGCTTTTTAATTGGAATAGGAGCTGTGGACTCAATAGAACCCTACCCAGAACCAAATTACTGTCCTGAACCGCCCAGGACAGAGACAAAACAAATGCAAAGATTGTAATGTAGAAGATCAGATTAAAATTAAGTACACCTAACTAGAAATTATAGCAAACCATTAATAGATTTAGTTTTCTTTTTTCTTAGGTAGATATTTGTTGTGTTTCTTTTTGTGCACATGGATGTCGATGAGGACAGCTTTAGCTTTGTTAATATAATTAAATTGAATAACTGACAATAATAATTGCTTACTTTAGGTATCATTTTATAGTTTAATTCTGGCTCAATAAGATATTTGCTTTTTATAACTATTAATGGCATACGATCAATAATTTATAACAGTTGCTAGTTCACATTATTCGTGCTTTATTAATGATTAATACATTGCATAATGTTTATTAATAAATCTTACACATATCAAGGTTCCAAAGCTAAATTATTTCCCTTAAATTGATGGTCGGCTCCTGCAAAGAAAAGCATGTCAAAGACACGAGTCAGCCTTGCAGTAGGAAATGTGAATAAAAATGTGTTTATTTTCAAGTGAAGCTGCTCATAAACATTAAGTATATGCGGTTAAGAAGACCGTTCTGTTTCTTCAATTAAAAGAAAATAATATAGTAATATGAAACCCACTTTCTACTGTAACTGCCCAATTTAGATAATGGAGGCTACCTACTGTAATAGAGCAGTCATGGGGACAACAGCTCAACACCTTTGATTACAATATAAATTGACAGATTTAAGCAGGAAACCCTTCAGTTGTATGTGCATAAATGCAAGCTTGACCTTTAGGAAATAAAAGTGAAATGTAAATGTGGAACACCCATGGGATAAATAGGAGACATACTAGTTTCTCAGGCCTTATCACTGATTTCAGGTTGTTTGTAATACAAGTAGCCACTGGAAATGTAAGTAACATTTTCAATAATGACCACACTTTTATATGGCTATGGCATATGATAGGAAAAACATCTTAATATCTGTTTAAAATATATTATGTATAGGATATACAGTACATGTGTGAGGTAGGTAGCTTTTAAAGAAATTAACTTCTGAATGCAGCTGTTTCACTGGAATTAATGTAGAGTTACCACCAAAGAGCGGTCAGATTAGGAATGGACAACTGGACATTTCAGTGCCAGGGCTCAGAATGAAATGCCATCTGAGGGAAGAGTGAAAGAGAGAGTTCCACAGCGCATGCAGCAAGCATGTCTCCAGCTACACCCAGCTGAGATTGAACTAAGGAGGAATCCATACTATTTAGCAGAGAGATCGAAAAGCCCCTCTGTATCACTTAGTACCTGTCTCCTTCTACCTCCCAGCAGAGACATCCTCTGTCTTAACTTTATCTCCGTTCAATCAAGCCGTCGCTCCAGCAACCCGCATCCCTCGCCGGGCGTCTCCCGGACAGTGAAATATGGCTACAATTAGCCCGGATACAGTTCAATTATGATAAACAGCATTCACACCCTTTAAACCATGATTAAAAGGCCTCCCTTCCTTGCCTTTGATAGAGAGAACTAATTTCACATTATTATCGCCACCTCTTGATTATAAAACACTCTCCCATTTTTTCCCCTTTTTTTCTTTATACAGTAGCTGCAGATAGATGTTGGGGCATCTTTATCATTTACACATCAGTAGCAATGCAATGCTCCCCTAGCCGGCCCATTTATTTTGACTTTCTTTTTTTTTTTTTTTTTATTAATACCTAAGCAGTGATTTTTTTTATTTTTTACCCTGCCTGCATGCAGCCCCCCTCTCTTCCCCCTCCCCCTCCTCTCACTTCTAAAATGAAAACCCTAAAAGTATGGTACAAAGAGTCCACCCCAAAAAACTGCATATGGGAAAAGTCACCCTTATGGTAACAGGTTGATAAATGGGTGTGCCGTAATGAAATGGAGACATCAAGGAGCATGAAAAGAAAGAGGGGGGTGGGGTAGTAATCCGACAAGAACGAAGCTGTCCGCAGAACAGACGAGGAGAGAGAGAGAGAGAGAGAGAGAGAGAGAGAGAGAGAGAGAGAGAGAGAGAGAGAGAGAGAGAGAGAGAGAGAGAGAGAGAGAGAGAGAGAGAGAGAGAGAGAGAGAGAGAAAGTGAGAGAGGAATAAGAAGGATCACCTTTCGTCTGTGTTCCGTCAAGGGAGAAATTACACATTTACTATGGTTTTTTCTTAAGACAACGGCCCTCATAGATCAAAAACACTGGATTTACGAGCCAATTTTCAACATGAAATATAGACACCGGGAATCAATTTTACCTGTGTTCAGCTTTATTTTTACAGAGCAGAGCTTTTAAAGGCTGCATTGTCTCTTTTCTTACAAAGGCCTATTTTCTGTCTTCTTTCTTTAATTTTAGAGCCACAGCATGCTACAGCAATTGAAACACTTATTGTGGGGTTGATTACTTTCATGCCTACTTCCAGTGTTTATAGAAGTATTAACCACTTTCCTAATCATTATGTAGTTAAAGGTTTCAATAATGTTTCTGAAACATGCTGCTGGAACACTAACAGTCACCCTCTGCTCCACTTCCTTAACCGAGGGAGAAAGGGTGTGACCTGAAATAAAGTTGTATGTTAATATCACAGTGATTCAGTGTCACCATCATGAAGAAATGATTTAAACAAACCTTTAAAAAGTAAAAATAGAACAATCATGTTCGTGACTAAAGTCGCTCTCTTTTTTTCTCAACAGATGATTGCAGGAACGTCGCCAACATCATGAAGGAGATGGCCCGACTCTGAGGCTATGATTTCAAGCAGACTTCACCCAGGATTGAGACCTAAAGGAATCCGGACGGAGAAGATGAGTCCATTTGCAATTATTGTAGAATGATTCACACAAAAAGTGTTTCAATTTTTAGGGTGAGTTTTATTTTTCCTGTCGAAGTGGGATGAAAAATAAGTCAAATTCAGGTTAAACTAAAGTAACGTCTTTTTTTTAAATTCTTTTAACTTTTTTTTACTGAACTATCAGCTTTTGTGTGAAGCCATCACACGTTGAAGGTACAGTAGTTATGTTTTAAAAGTGATACCCCACTCAGTCGTACCAAGATTGAGAATGAGGAGGACTTGAAAGTAGGAGCCATGTCTTATATTTGTTAAAGTCTCGATTGTGGCGACCCACACTTTTCTCCCTGGCTCAAGGGGAAGACAGAACTTAAGACAGTATCAACTTAAGTCTACAAAACCAGCATCACGCTTTTTACTTGCTACTTGACTTCCTTGACAGTCTTCTACAGTGACAGGGCACAACACATCAAACCCAAAACAGAGATGGTTATTAAGCCCTGCTATTGGAAATGCAGTAGAAAGGAATGGTTGCACTTGACTGACTGTGAATGCTGCTGTCATGTAGGGCCTTGCAGCTCTTTGTTCTGCTGTGCGAGTGTTTTCATTGCGCTGTACAGGAAAGTTTATCAGTGATATGAAGACAAGGTTGTAGCCTCAAAGACAGAAGAATAAGCAAACCTATTAAGAAATAAAGAGCAGTGGGTACAGTGGACTTGAAGCCCCAGAGCTAGAGATGTTCATAAAAGTCCAATTTGAGTTTCAGCGCCTTTGTACACGTACAATATTAGCCACCTGGTGGCAATGTGTGCTATTTGAAAATAGTTCTATTTGAAGTGCATGCATGTAAATAAATGGATTTATTCTAAAGACTGTTGAGAGGTAAAGTGGTAATCCCATCATTCTTTATTTTCAGGTAAACACACATGACAAACAAGTAGAGAGAAAGGAAGCAGAAAATCTTAATTACAAACTTAGTGACAGACTCCTTAATTGTGGCACCCGGGCAGTCTGTCTGCATGACGGGTGTGTCAGCGACCGCTGGTAGCTTCAGAAGTGCCCGTTTGATTTTAGTGTCCTCTTGCTTGTGTATGCATTTTACTCAATATTTATCTCAACACTTCCAGACCCCTAATCAATAGGTATATTAATCATTTTGGGGGGAAAAAAAAAGTCTGACAAACCAATTATTAATCTGCCCTGTCAAGTCCAATACAGTAATGAATTTACTAAAAATTGTCTTAACTTCATCCATTCATTAACTGCTGACGGGTGGCAGACTTCACAATGTCAGTGGATTTTCTCCGTTATTGATGCTGGCGCTGGCAGCTAATTTAAAACCTGGCTCCTTTAGCACCTCTCTGCTGTGCGCTAATAAAATGGAGCTTGATAATCATTAAGGACCTGATGGTAGAAAAACAAGCTTTGCTATCTATATCCTTCTCGCTCTTAGTCTTGCTGCCTTTTTGTTTTAAATCTTCTTCAGGGGATGACGACTGAGGGGGGAGCTTGAGCGTTTTCAGCACAAATTGGCCTGACTGTCCTTTTATGAGAAATAACATGGAATAGAAAGAAATGCAATTGGTATAAAATATTTAAGGAAAAATAAATAATTTGCCTTTATTTAACAGGTTTTTTTAAGAAGTGGTTATTTTATTGATGGCTCAAGCAGCCAAATGCTACTAAATCTTACTTAGAGATGGCAATTGCTGCCCTATCCCAGAGACTGCTCCAAGAGGAAAATCTGTTTTTTGTTTAACACATTTTTTCAGATGCTATATTTATTTTATTTATTTTTTAAAAAGAGATTGGTTTAAGAATTATACAGGATTGAATGAGCCATTTATTTTCATAGTCTGTAAATGGGGTACATCTCTGTTTAGACTTTAATAAGATGAAGCAGTGATTGGTATGAGTTTGCATGCAAGCCACATCATTTAAGCCTATTTTTTTTCGGTCATCTGAGCTGTAGGACCCCTTTTGGACCACTGCCGCGTGAGTAAAAGGTATGTACACGATGCAGACTTGGTTCAGTTCAGTATTGTGCTGTGCTTAAACCTTATTTCATTAGGTGGAGAAAATGACATATTTTAGTAGAAATAATGTGTTTATCATATGCTTCATTTTCAGTATGTTAGTAATTCATTGTACTGTATACCAGATACTTCTTGAAATAAATTATAAATTTTTGATGATTGTGAATTTAACTGACCACTGTGACACGAAGGGGGTTGGGTCAAAGGTGAGACAACAGAGAAGGACCTTGCTTTGTCTTGGAGGCCTTCAGGAGACAGCCGGGTGGAAACCTGAGCTAGTGTGTTGAAGGAGTGATCTTCAGGTCCAGACAGGGCACGGGGGCCTGCTAACGCATGTCGTTTCACAGCTTGTTTTGGCCACAGTTTATCAGGCTTTCCAACAGCCTGTAGGAAAGGAGGCGGCTCTGGCATCAAAGCCTCCCTTGGAACTGCCTCCATAGCAGCACAAAAAACCAACCAGGAACAATGGCTTGGAACAGCAGAACGAACAGCTGTGCTCTGCATTGTTGAAATCCTGGCCTTGAATACTTGAATGACCTATGCACTGCCTCTTACATACCAACCTGTGGATCGTAAACTAAATACATACTCAAAAGCATTTCCTCAATGTTAAAATATATGCTAGAGAAAGTTTTACATGTTTTCCTGACAGGTCACCATTTTTTTTTTTTTTTTTTTTAAATTAATCAAGGACATAAGAAGTACTTTGTGGATATAATTGCCATTTTAAATGTATTCCTTGAACTAAGTTGAAGGTAGGTACGCATAACTTTTTCATTCATATTATTATATTACCACATATACTGATGCATAGCAGTTTGACCCATTCCAGGTTTTACTGTTGCCTTAATAAGGGTGTATCTTGGAATAGGTCTTACTGCTATCCTGTTCAATTTTAAACTGTTACTACAATACCGATACCTGTTTGTTATTACATATGCATTTCTGGGTTGCAGAATCTCCGGTATACTAAAGTTTCTTAAAAAAAAAAAAACTTCAAAACAAGTACCTGTCCTACTGTAAACAAGTGGTGTGCTGTACCTGTGCAACTCTGCCACAAGGCAGCAGTACAAACCATCCTCTCTCCTGGCTTCTTGCACCCAAATGTGTGTGTTTTGTTTTTTTTCATTCAAATAATATTTAATTGGCTTTATACATAATATTCAAATGGGGAGTATTACTTCATGCCAGATTTGTTGTGGCCTATTTAAAATGGAATACACACTAAAATGATTAACTCAACAATGGTACTTTTTCATCTGAATCACTGAAAATTTTGAAAATCAGTGACATTGCAGATTATTATTTCATTTCCCTATTGTAAAGTGAAAGGTGCTCATGACTAACTAGTATTATGTATATTACAATCAGAAATTGAATTCCCTTTCAACAAATACAAACTACAGATTATGTTATCAAAATAACGGTATAAAATCTATTGCATCAATGATTTTATACTGTACTATGATTGGGTATCAGTATAACCAGAAATTGCAAAATTCTTAGTCAAAGTCAGGCCTTATGTCGTATATAACTGATTAAGAATGATAAAAATCATTTCCATTTATAATGGTTCATTTTTTTTTCCTTTTTGCAGTGCCCATTTGCATAGAAATGAATATCAAAATGAGCTCAATGACATAATTGACTTGCAATTAGAAATTTTCAAGAGTCTGGTCACTTCACAATGGCCAGAAAGAATGCAGATGGGAAAAAAACCTGCCTTGCATTTTAATGAAGCACAATGACAGGAGTCCAGCAAGATGTTTTGTCCCCTACCAGAGCAGGTGCCATCATTCATTGCTATAGTCTCATACCTTATGTAGCCTAGAAGATATAGTAGCTCACGTTATTCAAAACAGTATTTAGTCTCTTTTTTTTTTTTAGGAGAATATCTACCCAATTTAAAAACTTTAGCTTGCATCCCTTGAAATACAGTCTCATTTCTACACATACAGAACACTTAGGATACTCCATGTCCAGTCTCCAGGCACCATCGAATTATTGGCATGCTTCGGGGACAGGGCTGACATTCAACAGAACTCACTTCACAATAGACTCCACAGTTAGCAGATGAAAATAAATGGCGACTAGTAACAAGTGCTGGAATTAAACTACCATCTGGAAATGAAAACTTCTATATACCATTGCGAATAAAGACTGCCATTGCATAGCAA
Source organism: Polyodon spathula (assembly GCF_017654505.1). Lineage (NCBI taxonomy): Eukaryota > Metazoa > Chordata > Actinopteri > Acipenseriformes > Polyodontidae > Polyodon > Polyodon spathula. The sequence goes on along the minus strand of NC_054547.1, from coordinate 7,548,997 downwards.
ATTTTGGCCATTCCAAGCTTTACTTCTAGCTGACTAGTCAAACCAGAACCCAGGGGCATCTAATATTATGGCTAAAACTGCTTTAGTATGAAGTCTAACCAGTAAGAAACCAGTAACAAAAAGACCTACAGAAAAACAGTCTTGATTTGTAAGCTCTCATGTACCGTAGTCCTCCTCAAGTTACCAAGCTAACAATTCCTCACGCTTTCAAATCAATGTGCGGCAGTTCTTGCCTCGCACTGGTGTTAACGATAATGTCCCCTGGATGTTTTATCACGGGGTGGGTTTAGTGCAGCTCCACACGCTGCTGTGCCGTAAACAAGGGCCCCAAACGAAGTAATTCACAGAGCTCATTAACATCATCTCCGTCACTCACCGAGCCGTTAGTGTCAGCCCCCTCACAGTGCACGGCACAATCAGCATTAACCATGTCAGGGTCTTAATAGCTGCAGGCAGTAAAAACACTGACAGTGAGAGCATCGGCACCACTGGGACATGACAAACTGTGCGCTGCCCCCACCAGCTCTCCCTCGTCTTTTTAACCCCAAGTGGCAGATAGTAAGGAGATAAACCCAGGTAACACCCAATTAATCAGCACATTTTAGTTTTCTGTACTTGCTAGTACATCATTCTCTTTTTTATTTTTTTTGAAGGGAAATGTACACACACAAAAAAATCACTGAGGTACAAAAGTAAACATTAAGGCTGAATTGTATTTCTGCATAGCACATACCTCCTCTAGGGTGCCAAACTATTTTCAGCACACCACTGAAGATCAGACTTCACACAAGGCTACTGTACAGGAAACCATAAGAGTTCAACACACGTAATATACAATATTTTCTTTTGCCTTCTATAAATGTATTGTTCTACAGACTTACAGAACGAACTAAAGTGTACACCAGGCTTTTGTCATTGAGTATAGCAAATTCCAGATTGGTCACAATCTACTCTCTGAACATAGGGAAGCAATATGTTTGTTGGGACATTATGTACAAAAGCCATTCCAGTTAGTTATTTCCTGTCTCTGGAAAAACAGTATCTTGAATTAAACAGATTCCGCAAGTTCTTAGTGCCCTCTCATGTATAAACCTATATTTACTAACTCAAAAAAAACTCCAGTAAGAAAGATAATGTTGATTCAAATTCCAGTAATTTTAAATAAAAACAACATACAGCCACACACATTTATTTATTTAGAGATTTGAGAGATATATACATAATATATATATATATATATATATATATAGACACACACACACACACACACACACATTAACAGCAGATTAAAAATCCATTCACATGACAGTTCCTCCAACAACAGAGCTGGATAAAGAATGGACATGTTAATATGCAAGGAGGGGAAGGGGTGCAAAAAAAAACAAGTAAATGTGTAGATTATTTAACAGGAGGTAGTTTTGTCTGGACATAAGGGAACAGACTGAATCCTACATAAACCATGCACTTGCAGACTGAGAGTCACATCCTGGGCTCAACAATAGTTGTGAACTAGTTTATGGTTGAATAATGTACATCATAAAAATACTATCCTAAATCTAGAACCAGCAGAGTACGGTAAACCCGTAGCTGCTCCAGGAGGGTATGCGGAATGCTGTAATAGAAGGTGTGCCCAAATAAATAGCTACAAATATCTGTATCACCTGCAAACTTGACCATTTAGTTATTTACCCTATTTGCCATTTTAAAAAAGAAAAAAAGGATGTTGTTATAGGCTTCCATTATGGCTACAGTTCATCCAGAACCTTGTGTGAATGGAAAAAGAATAGACAGCTGTGTCAGTCAGTGCACATCTGGCTTCTAAGTCTCTTGGCCACTGCTCTCCTGGTTTGATCGATTTAGGAAGTGCAGACAGTGTCCGTTTCTGTACAGTCACGAGTCCTAGTCGGCTCCTCCTCTCAGGCTGGAAGCAGGCAGACGGGTGGTGCAGCAGCTGGCTCCCCAGCGGCGTATCACTGTGTTCCTCACCTTGCCCTCTTTGTGGATGGGATGCCCCGACACAGCTGCAAGAAGGCTGGGGGTCACGGGTTTCAATGCTTCAGCCACAACCTGCCCCTGGATCCTCCTGCTCCTCCCCAAATAAAAATCTGAATCACAGTTTCTTGGCTTTCTTTGTGGAGGAGGAACTGGAAGCTGATTCTCTTCTTTTCCGCTGAGAAAAAAAAAAGAATAGATTTAGTTTATTTATCTTTTCTTATTGATTTCCCTGATTTCAAAAAACTATTTATACATAAAAAAAGAATACTACTAATTAATTGCCCACTGATCTGTTATTAAATTATACAGTACCATTTTAGCAAAATTGATTATCCAGATGTTTTTCACTCAATAATAATAATACATATACTGTATATATATTTTTACACACACACAATGCACAATAAACACTTAAACATGCTCCCACATCTTGCCCTTTTGGAGTCACATCTGGTACAAAGAAGCAGTATCGGACAGAAAAGCTAACTCGTTCCCTTCACTCACCCAAGGGGGAATTTAGGATGCGTTTATAAACAATCTTTCCCGGTAGAGTAAAATGGCCACAACTGTGAATGCGCTTGACCTTTCTCTCTCTGGACTAATCTAATTGTGTCGTCTTTGTATAATCAGCCTGTAAAGGTCAGTGCGGTATTTAACATAGGAACCCTTTAGCTATGGAATTTGCCTTGCAGTAAATTACCTTTATTATGTTTCATTCACATATGTCACCCGTGCAAAGACTTGGCTTTTAGTCCTTGGATGTCACTGAGCCTGGCTGTGAAGCCAGGAACAGCAGGTTGTTCATTTTGCAAAAGGGATGTATTAGAGGTATCTCAAACCTACTGGCATTTGACTTCTTTGGAAGCAAATGTAGGCTATTGGAAAGTGGGATAGGGTCTCTTGATTTGGTCTTTCAGCTACAGATACAAAGAACTTCAAGCTGCAATACCCAGCCTGTATGGCATGGAGACAGAACACTCCCAGTACACTGTGCCCCTCTAAAAATGAGCAAGTTCTGAATATACCGTCTTAAAAAAAACAACACTTTAATAAAATCATCTCATACTGCAATACAAGTCTAAAATATTGCCACGGAAGTAAATAAAATGTATATATAATGACCCCTTTTTTTATAGTTAGTATAAAATGAAAGCAAATTTATGACCAACACATAAACGGGTTTGTTATGAAAAGCTGAGTGAAAGCATAATCCATTTTGTCCTCCAGATTGCACTTGCAAGGAAATCATTTTGATTTTGTTTAAGTACCTTACCACCAACTTCATTCACTGTTACTACAGATGTACAGTTTCTCTAAACCCACTCATACTAATCCAGTACAAATTTGAAAATGATCTCAATAAAATAATGAGATTTCAAGAAGTGTTTAGTCTGAATTTCAGGATGGTTTTTAAAACCGATACAGATGAGTTGGTTACACAATTGATAACCATTGCAAACTTCCAATAAAACAATAAAGTGTTACATCACCATAGGCCATTCTACACATTGGCTGTCAGACACTATTCACCATTAACTTTCAACATGACTGACAGGTTTGTTTCCAAGCTTGACTTTCAATAAAATAGAAAATGAGAAAGAAACATTTATCGTTGAAGTTTATTTTAGTTTCTAAATTTAGCACTATTGAAGTCTTTAATAGTTAAGTTTAATTTTCATTCAACACTAAAAAACAACACAATCAAATCATACAATACTTTACAACAGGTCTATAAGAATGAAGTGACATCAATACTTTTCTAGTGTATTGTGCCTAATTATGTCTGATCTATATATATTTGTAATACATA